>NC_134239.1:105968010-106268010 GCF_965152275.1 Natator depressus | reverse complement strand
TGTCTACCCACCTATCTACCAGTGCATTATTACATGGCCACCATTGTGGCTTCTGAGTTATAAAGAGCTAAACTTAAATAGAGTTAAACGGACATGCTCTGATGGTAACACACTTATAAACTTATAAAAAATGGTATGAGATAAAAGTGAACTGTAAAGGTGAGTTCAGAAATATGTGCTGAATGTCCCCACTAACCAAGTAGGTTTTGTTGTACCTTTTCAAAATTGTTTTTCCTCCCTCTGTGAAATCTTCTGCCTTCCTATTTTGATAGACATCCCCAAGCACATCATTGTGTGACATCACAAAAACAAGAATCTACAAAGTTAGAAATGAGGCATTCTGGGATGTTTTGCTTCAGACCAGGATGTGTCAGATGATTTCACAGAGCCTAGAAAGAAGGCATTTTTAGGAGGGTATAATGTGCACTACTGAAAAACCCAAAGGTCAAAACAATAAGAAGGTTGGCTTACTTTTAAAAATAAATCATACTTTTTTACCTGCACCCTGATTTTTGAGGGTCTTGAAAGAAGCCCCCTGTGTGTGATCATTGCAGGTCCAAAATTCAATTCAGCTGTGTGGGCCTTCCCACTTGCTGCTTGGATGAGGAGGACTTCACTTAGCTTCTCCTAATATCTATGCTTTGGGAGCTGCTCTTCTCACAATCATCCTCTTCTACGACTATTCATTCTTGACCCCCTCCTCATTACCTCATCCCTATCCCTTTCATCTCTTTCCCAGTCCCCTGTCCCACTCCAGTTTTCCCTCCAAGCCCTCACACCAGGTCCTCACAATCACCTGGCCTCCATATAGTGCCTCACTTTCACATGCTTCATTTCTCCTCCTTATTCCTAAAGTGGGGCAAAATTTTTCAGATAACAATTTTTGCTGAAAAATGAAGATTTGGATCAAGCAAAACACTTGGTGAATCTGTGTCAAATTTGCTCAGTTGTTTCACTTGGCAAAAAAAAAAGAGAACAAAAACATTCCAAAAATGTTGATGTTTTTGAAATGAACATTTTGACTTTTTGATTCAAAGTGATTTTCCTTTTAAGTTTTACTTCAATTTTATGAATGTTTTTAAAGGTAAAAAAAAAACCCTTGAAAATGAAACAAAAGTTTTGTTGGACCCTAATTGAATTTGTTTTACTCTTTTTTTGGTTTGCTGAAATCAATGAAAATATTTTGTTTTGGGTCAACCCAAAAGGGTTTCCCCCCCTGATTTTATGGTTTAGCCGCTGAACTGAAAAATAGGGTTATTTGCACAGATCTATCCTGTCTCCCTCAGTCTCACGTCTATGCCCCACCTTTCTCTTCATCCTCTACCCTGCTGCATCCCTGTATGTTAAATTGGGATAATAATACTACCTCACCCCACAGGAGTGTTGTGAGGATCAGTTCATTCATCTTTGTAAAGCAATAAGATTCTACAATGAGAACACCATGGAAAAGCCCATGAGGAAATGTATAATTCTGTATTCAGTGCAGGGTTTGGATAATAAGCAGGAAATAATACCACTCCAACCAACTGCCAGCTTATGTTCCATGGCACTTCCTTCGTACAGAAAAATTTGAAAATGGCCTTCTAGAAGGGCACTGCCATTCTGGAGGTCGCAAATCATGGCTTCTAAGCGCTTGTTTCTTCAATTCTTACTCTGATGTAAGGGCAACAATATGAAATGCAAGGGATGGCAGCATTGGACACATTACCTGTTCTCCTTAGAGATGGGTGAAGGGGGCAGGCAAGGCATTGTGGCTGTCTGCACTAGTAGGAATGAATCTGTCCATTCATTATACCCTGGTAGGTACACTGAGTTTCTTGGGGGTGCAAAATTATAACTGAGAGCAGAATTTAGTCCAGAGATTCTATTATTCTTAGTTGTTATGCATTGTGTGTATGTACCCCGGTAATTTGGAGCTGAGGGTCACAGCCCAGAAAACCACTAATGCTTAAAATGCCTTTTAACAGTGAATGTTTGCCTCTGAAGAAATGCACCTTTATTAGCAGGCAGCATGGGTAGAGTTTTGAAACTATTCTTGCCTCCCAATTATCCTTTCTATTTCATGATTGAATACCAATACTAGAGATAGGCAGGCACTGAACTACCTAGACCTCCTGGGTGCGACTCCAATATACTTGCCTGATATTGAAAATTGAAGTACCTAAAGAAATTTATTTTAAATTTGTTTTCTTGAGGAAAATTTAGGTATTGTTTTATCCCCACTGCTACATCACAAGGAGGAAAAAAAACTCAGGACAGGATGAAAGCAGGAAGGTGAGAAGTCAACATTATTCCTGTAATCTACAGATATCTGCTAGAACTGCATAAACATCTACAAAAAAAACTTTCTTTGTATATTCACTAGAATTTTGAAATGAATGCACGTTGGCAATACTGCTTGCCATATGCGTTCACTTTCTATAGACATTTGAGTTAGTGTCATGACTGTTCATAGAAAGAGAATGTTAAAGCCGCATGTATTTGTGGTAACCAGATTTTAGATTCACACATGCGAGTATTCGCCCCAGTAGTTGTTGCACACTCAGCCAGTTGGAACATTGTGACTCATCTAATCAGTCACAACTAACAAACAAAGCTCAAGTAGTGATTGGGGAATATTTACAGAGAACGGTTCCTCATCAATCCCTACAAAACTATTTGCAAAAAAAAAAACTAGTTGAATTCTTTTGTATAACAAATAAACTCAAGGAAATCTCAAGCTGCTCCTGGATCCCATGAGCAAAAAAAAAGGGGGGGGGGGCTAAACTCACTGACTAAACTATTCATTGTGAATTATTCCCTCCGCTCTAATGTCTGCATTGCATGGAAGTTTGGTGCCAGCTCTGCTATACACTGTCATTTCACTCTTCTTGGAATAATGTGGGAAGATACTGCCGAGCATGTTTAAACGATGTGCAAAGGACATTATACATATTTAACGTGTCACCTGCCTTTTTTGTTTGCGTTGACAGTCTAGGGCTACCACCTTTCAAAGATAAAATATCAGCCACAAACAGTGAAATAATGCAATGTTGTTTATTTCCCTCTTTTCAATCAATATTTAGCACAACAAATATACTCGGCTAAATAAAGCCCTTGCATGCATACTCATTGCTCCCACTGAAGTCAGCAGGAGCCCTGTGCAACATCAGTAGTCGCTGTTTGACCGGTTTGCTTTTGTCCTACAAAGGAATTATTGTACCAGCCATTAGTTACAACTGCTGATTGTGCTGGCAATGCACTGGCTAGTTGTCACTGTTACCTAATAAAAATGTCCTATAAGGTCATTTTGGCCTGTCCCCACCAAATGCAGGATTCTTCCTTAAAAATTTTAAGTGGATTGGACTAAACACTAATAAATGTATTTGAAGAAAGGATCCTGCAAGAGGGCTGTCTCATCACCTCTCATCACCTAATAGATTTCACTGTCATGAAGATTTTCCTGCTATCCCATATAGATCTTTTCCTTTTCCTGATGAAATATGGTGTCTCCTCTCCCATGTGTTCTCTCCTCTAAACTGTTGATGGACCAGATTACATTACTAGCTATACCACAACCGAGGAACCACTAAGAGAGATTATACCTCCTGAGGAATAAGCCCTCTCTCTTACCTTGTTAGCATCCATAGGGAGCATGCAAGCTTGCCCTCTCCAGCAACCTGGCCAATTTAGTGGGTAAGTGTGGAGTGAGGTGCAATTTGAATGGAGACGAAATAGTCCAGAGAGGAAAGAGGTTACAGTAGTCTAGGAGGCAGAATACAAATGCACAGATAAGGGGTTTGAGGGGTAGGACAGAAAGGAAGGACAGGTTTTATAAATGTGTAGTAGTGACATGATTTGTAAAGACTTGGATGTGAGAAGTAAAGGAGAAAGGAAAAGGAGCTGGGAATAGTGCTGAAATCCCCCGGCACTATAATAGAGAGAGAATTTCCTACCAGGATAGAGAAGTGAGGAATCAGGAGGGAAGATGTGAAGATTCAATTTTTGCTATGTAAAGTTTGTGGGTAGATATCCAGGAAGAGACATGAGGCAGGCAGCTGGAGGTGTGAGACTGGACAAAAGGGACTTGCCATGGATAAAGAGGTTAATTTGGGAGCGATTAGCTTCGCGATGGTCATTGAACTTATGAGAGTGGATTATGGATAAGGCTCAGTGGGAGACAACAAGTGGCCAACCCTAGAACTTGTGGAAAGCTGAGTGAAAGTGGGAAAGGAGGTTGACATATTGAAGAAAGGGTTGCAAAGCCAATTGGAGAAAGCAGTTGAGCACATAGTTATGAAAACTCAGGGTGGAGAAAAAGAGAGTTAAGGAAGCTAGAGTGACTGATAATGATGATCACTTACCTGCTCACACCCCTTAACAAAAAGGTAGCATGCTGTACTTTCCTTTAAATGTTGATAGCTTAAGCACAAAGCATTAGGAACATGTTAAATTTAACTGAAACAGGACCACAATGTGGGGAAATAACTAAATGCATTCATTGGGATGCTAGATATCCGTGTTGGATATCTGCTACAAATAGATAGGGAAAGGTCTGTTAATAACAAATAATTAGTACATTTCCATGCCATCTCTCAATTTTTTTAAATGATGGCAAGTCCTAAGAAGGTATGGTGCCAAGCACTTTTTGGTTTTGCCAATTATTTAAATAGCACTTAACCCCAAAGAAATGTCAGAACATAGAGCAGAAATGCTTATTTTTACTAGTTGCTTCAATTAACTGGTAATGAAAAATATAAAGTGCCAGTTATATTTGCCAGTTAATCTTCACAACTGCCTTCCCTATAGGTATTAGTATCTCCAATTTACATATAGGGAAACTGAGGCACAGTGAGGGTTTTTTTTGTTTGTTTGTTTGTTTGGTTTTGTTTTTTAGTATGTGGTTTTCCCAAGGCTTTAGATGGAGACACTGCCAGGGCAGAGATCAGAAAATAAGGATACATGGCTCTCAGTTCTTTGATCAGAGCACTAGGCCATACGTCCCTCCATCTCTCCCTCCTCCAACAGCTCTCTCTCCACAGTCATTAGGTTTCCTTTATTCTTGTTTTCATGAAATTTGCTTGATTTGCCTTTTTAAATATTTTATTTTTTGTTTCTTCACCTTCTTTTTCATTCCCTTCTTTATTGTCTTTCCTTGCTGTCTCTTTTTGCTTCATTTTCTCTGTTCACTTATTTCTTAAACTCTCTGTTTTTACAGGTTTGTTCTGTCTGTCCATTTTGCTCAGCAAGTAAAATCACTGCTCTCCCTCTCCTTGCTTACCCACTATCTGCCCAGCTGATATGACAAATTAGTAATGAATGCACTTTTTGTATAATTTACTAATGTCCATGTTATTGCAACAGTATCATAGCAATTCATTGGGGGAAATAATAACACCTCAGCTCCTCTTGTCTTTTAGCAAATTTGAGATTTATAAGCAGGGATAGAATAAAGGGCCTGATCTAAAGCCCATTGAGTTCAATGAGACTCTTTCCATCGATTTCAATGGGCTTTGGATCAAGTCCAGATAGCTGAAGCTTGATGCTCTTCTGTTTAATATTCTCTTATCTTTGCTCTTCAGGTGTCCATCACCATGGTATCTGAGCACCTTCTTGGAATGTATTAAGCAACTGTAACTAGCATATGTCAGGTGTGAGTCATTCTCTCTCACTTCCTCTCCTTTTCATAGCTTAGCATAAATACTAGAATCACGTTCCTTAATAAGGGCTCAATGGTGCCTTTACAGCACTGGCCCATATTGGGGATAGTGTAGAGCATCATGATTCCCAGCTGGAACTCTGGGAGGCAGTGCACTACAAAGAAGCACAATGCCTCCTAAGAGCTCCTAGGAAGGAAAGGGGGAGCACATTTGCTGCTACACATCCCTTAAGTGTGAGCTCCACTTCATGCATGTGCAGCTGCTGTTCACTGGGGCGGGGGCTAAGACAGCTAGCTCGAAGCAATCCTGAGAGCAAGGTCTGTGGCTGTGGGCAACCTGTGCCTAGGGTGTGCAAAGCAGGAGTGATTTCTTGCTGCCTTCCACCCCTAAATTCTTGGGAAAGGGGGCAGACTGGAACATGGCTCTTCCCCTGGCAGTATAAGCAATGGCTGTATATGACAGTTATAATATTGAGAATGACATCCTTGCCCACGCTTCTTAACAGCCTCACCAGTATAACCATCAGGGCTTTAGAAGTTACAGGGTAGAACTAACATCATCCTGGGTAGCATCACAAGAGACTGCTGTCAGGAGGACCACCAATATTATTACTAGCGGCAATAAAAAAGCACTTCTTAAAATGTTTTTTTCCACCTAATTGTCAAAACTGAATAATATTATCAGCTTTTTTATCCTTTGAGTATTTTTCTAATAAGAAAGCACAGAGATGCACTGCAAATAAAAACGGAAGATTTGAGGATGCAAAGCAATCATGCAAAATGACTTTCATATCAGTTTGATAAGCAGCTGAGATTTAATAACTACATCTCTCCTATGGTGCTGGATGAAAGTTTAATACTTTATGCTTTTGCTTCTTTCTTCTGCACGATGCTTATTCAGAATCATAACTTTTGCTTTTATAGTCACAGAAATGTGAGGTGCAGTGGATTAATCAAAGCCTTAGGAGGCTCCAGCCTAGTCCAGACTAAAGTGACTTATACTCAAAACCTAGGAGAAGACTGTCAGTGGTCATAAGGGAAATGAGTGGAGATTCAAAAGTGCAAGTAGTATTTATTGTAGACAATGCACATATCTTGCTGGAGCCAAGAGGAATGATGGAAGAAGGCCAGTCTCTTAACGTCACATTCTAAGAGATACTAGGTAGCATATGCTCAGCACCTCTCAGGATTTGGCCCACTGATTTTAACTAGGGTTAGAACCAAAGCTATGAGAAAGAAGCCTCCAGAAGATGTCACCATGTTCATGTAAAAATCAGTTGTGGGCAGATTATTATAATACTGACAAAGAACCCAGTACTCATTCTCTTTTTAATTTGCAAATGAGCTTTTGGAAGGTCTTTTGAGCACAATAGTTTGGCCACACTGTGACAAAACCAACAGCTGCATGGTAACCATAGTGACTTTGAGACCAGATGATGGCCAAGAAAACTGTATTGTGCACCACTAAGCAGTGCCTGGTAAGTATTTTCAGTTTGAGCCTGGTCATGAGGTCAACACACCTTCCCAGGCTTGGTAGCAACCTGGAGACCGAGGGGACATCTGCATTTTGGAGGTGATTGGTTTAGGGGGAAGCCTTGGTTGAGAGTGTGCTGGCTGTCCTGCTCTTACAGTGCCCCCTACTGCCGGTTCACAAAGAAGCAGTTGTAAATATTATTGGAGTCAGCTATGTGTTTCTATCTCATCCCCCTGGATAGCAATGTGGCTATTGAAACGGAAGGAAAATATTGAGAATGAATGGGGGTTAAAAATGGATTTAAAATCAAGAAGCAGACAATAGTATACATGCAGATGCTAGAAAAGCTATGTATTCGTGGGTGGATGGATAGATCCGATTTTCAATGTATGTACTACAAAAACAGATAATAAAAAGAATACAAATGAAAGAACATCTGATCAGTCATCAGATCTAACTATAGTACTTTAATAGGAATTGCAACTCCAGATGTTGTCTTAAGAAAATGAATCAATTAGGCAAATGAGGAATCCCTTCATAAATCATAGCATGAGAAGGTAAAGTCCAGTAGCTCCAGCTTGGTGTTTAAATATTTTGCGGACACTCCTTATTGTTGTGTACCTGTACACTTTACTAGATGGCTCCTGATCATTTAAGTTGTTGTTTACCTTTGTGGTTGCTGGTTGGATTTGAAAAAGTGTTCTAAATGTTCAAAACCTTTTACTTTGAAAATAATAATACATCAGCGTTTAGGAGTTGAACCCAGCAGAAACTGGTGTCACTATTCATAAAATAATTGAGTTTACACAAAAAGTGATTTCTGTAATAGCCCCCTTTTTACAAGTATGTACATTTTATTTAAAATTACTGACTCAAAAGGCAAGGTAGAAAAAAAATCACCTCCAACAACTTCCTGTAATTGCGAATTATTGTGAGGGAAACAGAAGGAAAAGATTTGGAAATTATGAGCCATTATGCTTGAGAGAGAGAGTGAGAGAGAGAGGCAGTGGGGAAAAAAAAAGACATCTCGGCTTCATGAAACACAGCTGACAAGCTCGACTAAATTACCCCCGGACCATTACAAAAATCACTTAATTGCCAACCATTTTGTTAGGTCAATTGACTCTAATTGAAAAAATAACAAAAAGCTTATTATGCTGCAAATGCGGCCGTGGAAAATGAGTCTTCTGTTAGGAGGAAACAATAATTCTAAATTTCAGCTGCTGCTAACACTACAAAGTTCAGTGTTTTCTTCTGATAGAATCTACTGTGCAGGAGAAAGTGAATATGTTTCAATTGATTGATATTTCCTTTAATCCTGCATATCCTCACACACCCCCCCACACACTTTTAATTTCCCCTTTGTCACACACACACACACGCACACACAACCACTCCTTTTAATATCCCCTTTGTAGTGCATTGCATCTCCTTCACTTTCTGTGGCAGGGCTGATGCCATTTCAGTTCCTAGGGGGTTGTGGTTTGGCGTGTGAGGAGGGTGCTGTTACTACTGTTTTCTGTTCCTCCACTACTCAGTCTTCAGCAACCCAGATTTTCTGAACCAAGCCCAGGTTCTACCATTGCAACAAACAGTGCAGGAGTTAAGGAGGGAGATCTTGCTAAAAAACTCCCAGACCATTTTATTTCTCCCACACCCAATAATTTCCCTTTTTAATGCAGCTAAAGCAACAATGCTTGCACATTTTCACACACTCAATATCTCAGAAACTGTCGTTCCCCCCACCCCAAGTGTGCATAGAAAAGAACCCTCTCCGATTAATACTTAATACTGTAATTTTAAAGTCCTTCTGTTTGTGTAGGTGAAGGTTAATTTATAATGATACAGTTTTTAGGATGGGTTTGCATGAGTTTGTACATTTTGAAATAGATAAACCGGCTGGAGCCCTGTTATTGTCCCAATTACTGATATGAATAGTGGAGGTTTATAATGGGATTGATTCTGCTCTGTGAAAAGTAATTATTTGTCCATAAAACCAGGAGGCTGCAGAAATGAACTCGGATGGCAACAGCCTTTTGTTCAGCTCCCTCACGATGGAGAGGCAGGGAAATTGAAGAAAGTTCTCAGTTGCCACAGTGCATGATTAAATAGTTCTACATAACCATAGCTATACATTTACCTCTTGCATTGTGCTCTGAAAATTACCTTTCCTGGTTTTATTCTTTCAAGAAACACTGTCTGACTGGGCCACACTTTATAAGGCCCAACACAGAGACTCATGAGCCGACTACGTTCAAATCGTGAACCAAAAACAATAGATACGATAGGATGCTGCACTACAGTATTTTAGAGAAAATACAATAGAATTTGGGGGAGGGGAAGGGTTGGTTGTGGGGTTGTTTTTTTTTGTACCATGCCTTTCATACCTGAAGCATTTTATAGTACTTTATAAAGCAAATGAGTTAAATACTGGTGGTGTGACGCTTATATAAGCAAACAGTGCAGCTATTACGTTCTCAGCATACATTTCTTATTGTCTCTTTATATAGACCCCAATACCACTTACACACAGGGACTTATAGCAAATATATCAGACTGTGAAGCACACACATGTGTTGTTTCTTTGGGGGCATCCACAGCTGTATACAATCAATGGAACATTCCTTTGGAGTGCCCTGTAGGTCAACAAGAACCTTGACACACGGCTGAATTTATGAGCACTCACATTGTAGTAAATATGCATCATTTAAATTTCTACAGGTGTTTAAAGATTTGCCCCACAATTATTTTTAAAAAGAATATATGTATGAAGAACAGAGATTGTGTGTAATCAGGGTTTCCAGCTGGATGTTAAAATAGAGACAACTCACCATAGCACATATCTGAAAATAGTATAAAATCTGTAACAAAAGCACTTGATATTAAAACAGTTTTTAACCATATGATATTTTTATGGATGGGAGCCAGAGGTCCCTAAAATATCCCAAGTTTTGTTGGCTGTATGGGGCTTTCTAGAGTATTTTTAAACACCATTAAGAATCTATTTTTACCCTAAAAGGTATAAGGCTATATTTTTTTAAATGACAAAATCAGGAAAACACAAACACAACAATTCAAAAACACTGTTTGTCACAGGGAGAAGTGACTTTAAAAAACACAATTGGTTTCCCTCCCTTATAGTCTGAAAGAGACAAAATTAAATAGATAAAATCTGAAGAAAAACCAATGTAAGTGTATTCAGGAAAGAAAATGAGGCCTCACACACCGGATAGAACTGATTCCTTTCAATAAGTGGGAAAGCCCTACAGAGAGAAATAAAAGTGAGGAATGGTGAATTCTGTAACACTTGCCAGACCAATGAGCTTCATCAATTAATCACAGCAAAATAATCACCACCTACATTAAAGAATAATACATGAAAAGGACAGGGCATAGCTTTAACTTATTCAGAAAGGGCTGACTCCCTAATCCCTCTGAGTCTTGACATGTTAACTGGGTAGCGACTAATTAGATGTCAAAAATTCATAAGCACTCTTTAATATTGCATATATCTGCAGCAGACATTTCAATATGAGAGTTGTATACACAGAAGTCACTATAGCATTAAAACACAGCAGGGTGGGAGAAATAAAAGGAAAACAATAAAAACAATGGCCCTTAAAAACCCAAGAGAATGCCTCCTTTGGAAGTGTGTACTTTCTTATTCAAAAAAGGTATCACCTTAATAAGAATTATAGGCAAAGGGGTTTCACTGATCCATGCTGTGTGGACGAAAAGAGGGAGAAAAGACTGACTTATCAAAGGCACTGGCAGGTAAATAGTAATTTACTATGCATGCACAATGAACATTACACAGTGACTTGACACAGGGCGATAATGAAAGACATGCTATTGTGGCATCCATCGAGGGAATTTTTTCTTCATTCTTCCTTCCCCTGTCTCTCTTGAGCAAAGAAGCAGTGATGTCTCCTGGCAGTTGCCTCCTGTTTCAAGCCATTTCACATAATATAGGAAGAACCTGAAGTTTAGTGTATTAAGTAAGTGAGTTAGTTTGCTGGTTTGATGATATATACACTGTTTGTATGTGAACTTATATTTCATATGCAGGGGACAGTATTTTTATGAAACAAGCCTTTTCCTGTCTGAAAAATTATATGTATCTGATATATAATACAAGGCAGTGAGATTAAAAACAATGCATCACATAATACACTATTTTATGACTTGCATCCTTTAATTGTAGCTCTCCGGAATAAAAAGAGAGAAGTATGCTCTAGTTTATAATACAAAATTACCATTTTCTCTTTTGACTAACAATGTTTACTATATGGGGCTAGTACTCTGTAGAGACTCCTCTATTTTCCCCTTTATGAAGCTGCAAAGTTAAATCTTGTTTTTTGGAATTCTTCTAACAAGTTTCCCTTCAGCCAATTCTAGATTTTAACCCACAACATGGGAGGCTGTTACTTTCATTCTTGTACTGCTAGTGATGTTTAAATGTGACACTATTGCAATGTGGAAGTGTTTTAATTATTTTAAACGCATTAAGTCCCGGAATATGATGATATCTTTGTAGGCAACCTCCTGCGGAGAAAAAATATTAGATTTACACTTCTCAGTAAAATAGCACCTACAAAGACAATGTGGCTGTCATTGTGCAGTTGCAGTGTATGTAATAATGATGTTTGCATGTATCTGCTGATTAATAACTTCATATGCAGACATCCCTCACTGTGATGTCAACTCATGGTCTGATGTATCACAAGAATAAGAATGAGAGGTGATTTAATGATCCCAGACCATATTAGACCCAATGGTCAATCTTTATCTGGTTATACAGGGCCATTGATTTGAAATTCACTACATTAATTCTGCTCCAGAAAAGCCTTTTATGATCAATATTGAAAATGTAATTAACGGCAATCATTTGCCACTATTGCACATTGTACACTTCTTTTATCCACTTCTATATGTTTTATCACATTTATGTTTTTCCCTCATTTTCCTCCATTCTGGGTGTCCAATAAGAATTTTGAGGGGCAAGCTTTATAGCTTTACAAAAGGCTCACTATCAAAATATTAAAGTGTAACAATCTGTTAGTGATTCCAATCAGATCCTGGGTTTTGTTTTGTTTTTTCCATTTTTAAAAGTTTTACTTTGTCTTTTTCTCCCTTCTGGTGTGTTTATGACTGCTTTACAGTAATGCAAATGTTACTGTGATATTACTGCAGTCTACTTCACAATGGGATTTACTTTGCCAGCTAGATAGAGAGAGCACAAACTCATTAGAAATTGTCTGCCTTTACTAGGATGCAAGAGTGGAATCTGAAAATTTGAAATGATCAGCTAGCCCTTATAAAAATTATTCTAAGGGCCTCAAAACTGTACCCCTGATGTACAGCATTTTTTGTTTACACGGACCCTTTTTTGCACATTTAGTACTAGAATGTATGTACACAATTAGGTGTTTTTCACATGCAAAATAACCAGTTTGTATACAAATACCACTGCAACTGTTAGTACTCCAGGTTTTACAGGCTCTTTACAGATTTGGCCTTACTGAGTTTGTAACTTTGATCACAACTAGCACCATTCCCACATCACAGAACACTTCATAAATTATGCTTAATAGCCAGTATATATAAAAAGAAAGCTGTGCTTTAACAAAAAAGCCCCATTGAAAGACACGTATACTCGGAAGACTAGGTGTGAAATACTGGCTACATTGATGTCAATGGGAAAACTTCCATGGACTTCAATAGAGGCAGGATTTCAGCTGAGGTTGTATAACCTTTATTCATGTTGATGAGCACATACTCACAAAAACAGTCCTATTGACCTCAACAAGGACCATGTGAACAAGCATGATCAACTCCAAGTGGGCATTTATATAACCTGAAATACTTATGAATACTTCCATTGTCTTAACAAATAAATTTTCAAATAACTCTACAGGATAGGCACTGAATCCAGAACAAATTTGCATAACCATCATGGATATAAATAGGGGGTCTGACAAAGGTTTTGGCCACCAAATAGTGCACTGCAGATCTAATGTAATCGCTAAGACCTGTGCTCAGTGCCCTTTGTATAGGGTGACCAGACAGCAAGTGTGAAAAATCAGGACAAGGGGTGGGGGAGGAGGGTAATAGGAACCTATACAAGAAAAAGACCCAAAACAGGACTGTCCCTATAAAATCGGGACATCTGGTCATCCTACCTTTGTACAGATGCCCCCCTGACTTACGAAATCATTCCATTCCAGAAAGCCTTGCGTAACTCGAATTTTGCTTAAGTTGGGAATGTTTACCCATACATTATGCAAAAATTTCCGCAACTCAAAAATCCTATTTCTGGCTTATGGAACTTTTTTCGTAAGTGTGAATTTGTGTAAGTTGGGTCTTGCATAACCCGGGGAGCATCTGTATATCTGCTCACCTAGAAGGGGAGCACTGGGGACGAATTATGATGCAGAATGGGCAGAAAGTAATTAACTGAAACCCTAAGCAGGGGCAGCTTAATTTTCCCCTTACACATTGGCTGGGCATCACCTCTTCTGGACAGTGCAGTGAGCCAAAGCTTTGATACCTCTTTGCCCCCCTGTTCACATGGGAGAATATCAGGCGCACAGATCTTTTCTCCCCTACATTGCTGGACCTGTGATATCAGAACCCCTACTGCAGCTGGGCGGGGAGTCAGAGATGTAGGTGGTGTTGATGCTTGCTTCCCAACATAGCCATGTCAGGGTCTGTCAGAATCTGACTCTAAATTCTGCAATATCAGTTGACTTGCCATGAAAATAGTTTTCAGAGATTTGATTGAGAAGAAAACAGATTCTGTGTGAAGAAAGTCTGAGCCTTGCTACAGCCACACTATTATGCTACACAGAGGTAACGTGTGATGAGCAACTTTAGAAGGGGAGTTTGACTATGAAATCCAAAATGTCCTGAGCCTGCAAAATGAGTCTGAGTGAAGTGAAAGTCAGGTTTAGCAAGGCATGGGGGAAAAACAGATATCATCATTGGGAAGAATGAATAATGGCCACAGCTTGATCACGCAGCCACACTAGGCAAAGGAAGTCCAAGGAGAGTCCATTGGGAATGGAAGCATGTACTGAAGAAAAAAAATGTATTTGTAATGATCAAACTCAACCAAAGCCAGAAGAAGAGTATCTCCTGGCATTGTGTTCTTTTCGTGATCAGATATGACTTCTTAGTACCTATGAAAATGCCTCCTCCTTGCTCATACGGATGGAGCTTCCAAAGATGGGAGAAAGTCTCTCACATAACTTACTCCGTATGTTCATGAAATGTGTTATCAGAAATGAACATTGGAACAAAAAAGAACCAGCCAGTTCCTAAAGAATAGCAAGGTAGCAGGCGGAATACAGGTGCAAGAGATTCAGGGCCATTTTCCTGCCTCTCGAATTTTTAACAGAATGTCCTCCGAAGCTGAGAGACAGAATCAACTGTGCAACAAAAAGTTTTGTACCTAAAATCATAGAGAAAATCCAGAGGAACAAATGGAAATGGACAGAACACAGTACCAAAAGGACAAATAACAGATGGACAAACATAATGGAAAAGCAAATGCCAAATACTAGAAGGAACAACAGAGTTTGGTAACATACTGGCGGAGAGGCAAAATAGTCGGATTCAGAGGACCAGCTCAAATGTAGAAAGGCCCTAAGCAAAGGCAAGTCGCTAAAATTGCAATGAGGAATGATAGAAACTGCTGCTTATTTTAAGAAAGTATACAGAAGGAAATATTTTTATTGACTATAGTGATTTTTTTAAAATAATAAATGTTTCCCTAACATGGACTGTCTTTCAAGGCAGTTTAAACAGCTGTGATCTGTGCAATAAAGCTGTGTGAGGACATTCTGACTGTAAACCAAGGATTAAATTAAAATGGTCAGGTTGAATTTTAATCACGTAGCTCATCTAAATGCCAATAATGACCACAGCAACAATGTGTTAATCAACTATGGTCCACTGGACCTTACCCCAGGAATAGCTCATAGGCTAAGTAGGCCGTTATTTATATGAGCCAATACTCTGCTAAACATCCACCTCTGAGGCTCATCCTGAAATTAAAATGCTGTTCATATGCATTTACAAGAGATGTTAACTGTAAGTTGCTCTCACTCAAAAACGAATTCAGTGCTCTGATTAGCTGTGCTCCAAATGGCCAATACAGTCATAAGAGTTAAACACAGTGTTTTGTGTAATATATTATTGGTCAACCTCATTGCAGCAAGACGAAGAATTAGCAGTGCAGAAGTGTTATAAAAGTCTGGTTTTATGGCAACAACACTGACCAAGATAGGGACTGTGTTAATGGATTTCGTTCCTTTTGCACTCAACATTGAGGTCCAATATGTTCCTGATGTGGTCAGAAGCAAAACAAATAGCCACTGCTATATTTATTTAACCAAAGCTCTTCAGCTCTCCTGGTGTTTACATTTTTAACACGTTCTGTCATAGGGCTCTCACTTAAACAAACAGCAACATGAAAAACAGGACCTCATTTTTTTCCCTTCTTGTTTTCAAAGATTTCTGAATGTCGTCAAGGATGGGAACTACACACACTAAGCAAGTAATATACAGTACCTAAGAGATCATTTTATATTTGTTTAAAAATGTGGTAGATTTCTTGCTGTCCCTGTCAACAACTGTGAGAAGGTAATTTGCTAGCTCAGTGACTCATCATTCGTTCAGTTCACATGGAGCTGACAAAGGTCAACTGTGTAAAAAAATATTTGGTTTCAATACTTAATTCAAGAAGGTGCAATATTTCTATGTTTCTTTGATTGATTTAATGTAAATTCACCTAATTGCAGAACTATAAACTGAATAGTTATAGATGCTCCTGTCAGTCACTTTAAATTAAGCTGGGAAATCACTAAATTGGTTTCATGAATGAGTCTGACCCATGTTGTCTATATACAGTATAAACACAACTTTGGACAAGTGATTCTGCAGTTACAGGTTTCATGTTTCCATTCGGATTCTGCTGGTAGGGGTCAGAAGATGCTCTTTCTGACTAATTCAGCACAGTTTCAGGCCTCAGCTGTGCTGACAGGGGTCACTGGTTTTGGTCAGGTTGCCATGGGGAAGGGATAAGGGAAAACTGGACTTTGTGCGTCCTTCCATTTCACTGCACAGCTTGCTGCTTAACACAGGGCAGTTTGACAGGAAGTGGCTGTGAGGAAGCCCACACTTGTTCCAGTTCATCTATCACAAGAAGAGTTATTCTGGAGTGAATGAATGCAACCTAAGGGATGCAGAAATTTTAAAAGATCAAAATCTGAGCACGCATGTGCTCACAGATGGTAAGCTTCCATGTAAAACACACAGCAGAGCAAGAGGAACATTGCATTTGGCTGGTTTTTGTTGTGGTTTATTTTCCCCATTCTCTTTGCCAGCTTTCACTATTCCTTCAGATAGCCAAACATGCAGAGGCAAATGTTCACCATGCAAACAATTATGCATGCAAATGTCAGGACTAGCAGTGATTATTTTGTTCCTGATTTTCCAGTACCTTGCATCTTGTGCAATCAATTACACCTGTGCAAAGTGAGTGTAAAATGCTACCAGCTCAGAGTGGTAGCACTTTATACCCGCTTTGCACTCCTTTTGCGTAGATGTAAGTGGCCACACCAGGTGCAGAACAGCAAAGATTACCCACATTCTGTAATGAAAATGAGGTATAGATCATATATGTAAGCGGGGGAATGGTTCCAGTATTGTGGGGAACTTTCCTGTCTTCTGCACTACCCCAGTGAAATGGGCTAGCGGAAGGATCTGAGTCCACAATCCCACTTCCTTTACCCAGAGGCCTCCCTGCCCTTGAGGACTCCCCTTCCACTCTCCTGTCTGGCAGAGTCCTTGTAACCACAACAAGGCTGGGCTCAGGATTCCTGGGGGGGCTCGACCCCCAGCCTTGCTGTGGTCACCTAGGACAGGGGCTAGGGTGTCCCCACTACGGGGTACTCTCTCTGCACTGGACACTTCGCTGTCCCACTGATCATTACATACAATTTAAAGCAAATGCAATTTATTTAATCAGCAATTAATTTAAAAAAGAATAAGGAAAAATGGGAAAGGTTAAAGGAAAACACATCACCCCGCTCTGTGGCAGGGAACATCACAAACAGTGTCTCTGGAATGTCAGGGCAGTTCACAGTCTGTCCCTTGTAGGTCCCAGGCCTTCTTCTCAGGCCCTGGCTCTGCTGCAGGGATGCTGTGGGTTGGACACTTGCTCTGGTGGTGGCCACACCCCTCCGGGCTTTGAGTAGTGGGACTCTTCTGCCCAGTGTCAGCTCCCCGTCAGGTTAAGATCCCCGTCCCAGTCTGGCCTGCAAGGACCCTTGGCAGGGGGTGTCTTTCTGCGCTGGGCACTTTGCCCAGGATCTTGGCTGGCCCCAGTTGCTCACCACACCCAGCTCCAGACTGCTCCAGCTCCAGCCCCAGCTCCACTGTTCTAGCTCTGGCTCCACTCTGCCTCAGCACTGATGCTGCTGCTCTGCCTCCAGCCCCCTGGGCTGCTTCTCTGGCCCCTCTGGCTCTGTGGCTGCAGCCCTGCTCCCAGCACAGGATCTGTTCTCTCCTTAGCTCGGCCCCACTCTGTCTGTCTGACCCAGGGCGATTCCAGCTCACACGGAGGATGAGACATTTCTGACACCCTCACTCCATCATTAGCCTGCCCGCCCTTTCAATCAGACTGACCTGGAGCACTGGCCTCTCCCCATTGCCCCTGGGGACTGTCACTCTCAGGGTCCTGGTTTCCCATCGACCCTTCCCCTTCCTTTTCATACTGGGACCTAGCCAACCTAAATCTCACTGAGTTTTAGTAAGGGGCCAACAGTCCCCTTACATATATGTGTATGCATGCTAGTGCATAGATAAAGGACTAGATTCTCCGGTAGTATAAATTTCTATTTACACCAGCATTTCCACACTTTTGAAAGGAGAGTCCTCTGCTCGTAAAAATGAAAGCAGTTGTACTTCTTACAGCCCTGCCATGTGTTGTGAAAGGCATGCCTGTCTTAATGGATACATCTTCTGCACTGTTCTCCCCACCTGCACTAGTCCTTTGCACTGTACTCCACACTTTGGGAAAAGCTTCTAGGATCTAGCTTCAAGTATTTTCTCTCTCCTTGGATCTGTCAGAGGACTATGTTCCTAGTTGTGTCTAAAAATGCCTGGATGCTATGGAGATGACAGCTTTATAAATGCAGAATGAATAAATAAATAAATAAATAAATACCACAAGAACAAATCACCACCACTTTAGCTAGATTAGGCTTGAAATTGTGCTTCTTGTGGAATTATAGTGCTAAAGTGCTATGCTGGGCAGGGAGCCACATTTGCTGAAACTAGTCTGCCTTGACTTATGTTCCTTCATGGTCAGGAATCCCCCTTAGGTCAGGTGATTAGTTTCAACATGATTTGGGCAAACACAGCAGACAGGCCAAACCACATTTAAAATGAATTTGGAAACCACGTTGTAGTTTAGGTGTAGGACTGAGTTTTCTGAGTAGGGGCTCTCAACTGACTGAATGGCAAAGGTATTATGACATTGTGCCTCTCTGGAATACTGGAGTGATGTCAGTATGACATCGAAAGCAGTTGCCATTCCAGTTATCACACTCTATCGCTCACCCCTGTATTTTCTTATTAGGAAACAACTGCAGTATCTCAGAAGCTTTGACTTGCAAACCAGTGGGAATAGAAGAAACCGACTCTTGTCATCATTCCTACATTTTACCTACAGCCCCCTGTGAATATCCCCAACTGGCAGACTCAACACTGAGCAGCTGATAGCATTCCTTGCACATGTACCTTGTTCTTGAGCCTTACAATGCTACAGCGAAGCTCTACGATACAACCGCATTTGCTCCAACTCCTCAGACAGAGACAAACACCTACAAGATCTCTATCAAGCATTCTTACAACGACAATACCCACCTGCTGAAGTGAAGAAACAGATTGACAGAGCCAGAAGAGTACCCAGAAGTCACCTACTACAGGACAGGCCCAACAAAGAAAATAACAGAACGCCACTAGCCGTCACCTTCAGCCCCCAACTAAAACCTCTCCAACGCACCATCAAGGATCTACAACCTATCCTGAAGGACGACCCATCACTCTCACAGATCTTGGGAGACAGGCCAGTCCTTGCTTACAGACAGCCCCCCAACCTGAAGCAAATACTCACTAGCAACCACACACCACACCACAGAACCACTAACCCAGGAACCTATCCTTGCAACAAAGCCCGTTGCCAACTCTGTCCACATATCTATTCAGGAGACACCATCATAGGGCCTAATCACATCAGCCACACTATCAGAGGCTCATTCACCTGCACATCTACCAATATGATATATGCCATCATGTGCCAGCAATGCCCCTCTGCCATGTACATTGGTCAAACTGGACAGTCTCTACGTAAAAGAATAAATGGACACAAATCAGATGTCAAGAATTATAACATTCAAAAACCAGTCAGAGAACACTTCAATCTCTTTGGTCACTCGATTGCAGACCTAAAAGTGGCAATTCTTCAACAAAAAGACTTCAAAAACAGACTCCAATGAGAGACTGCTGAATTGGAATTTAATTTGCAAACTGGATACAATTAACTTAGGCTTGAATAAAGACTGGGAATGGATGGGTCATTACACAAAGTAAAACTATCTCCCCCCCCCACTGTTCCTCAGACGTTCTTGTCAACTGCTGAAAATGGCCCACCTTGATTATCACTAGAAAAGGTTCCCCCCCCCCCCCCCGCTCTCCTGCTGGTAATAGCTCACCTGACCCGATCACTCTTGTTACAGTGTGTATGGTAACTCCCATTGTTTCATGTTCTCTGTGTATATAAATCTCCCCTCTGTATTTTCCACTGCATGCATCCGATGAAGTGAGCTGTAGGTCACGAAAGCTTATGCTCAAATAAATGTGTTAGTCTCTAAGGTGCCACAAGTACTCCTTTTCTTTTTGCGGATACAGACTAACACGGCTGCTACTCGGAAACCTGTCAGTGCTAAAACTGACAGCCATGAACTCGGTGCCATGGAGCAACCCAGGCAGTCATTCCAGGTTTACACTAGTAAAAAAGAAGAGTAGGATCTGTGCTTAAAAACTGTCTTGAATTACATTGAAACCTCTGTGCCCATCTGAAAAGTGTATGTTCCCAAGGATGAACTCCCAGAGAGTTTGGAAGACTGTATGGTTCATTGCCCTCCCTTGCAAACAGTTTCAGCACGGGGGGTGGGGGGGGAAGGGGGGAAGAACCCTCTTTTCCACTTTTAGTTTTAGATTGATAGGGTTCTAGCGATTTAAACCCAAAGCTGGAAACTCATAAAACCTGAGTAATTGGGCTGTATGGAGTTGAGGGTTTGAAAAGTGAAATCTAGCCCCAACTCTGGGCCAAGGTACACTTGCAGCCCCTCTAGGCTGATGTAGTGGCAAAAGCTTCCCTGTGCTACTTTTTCATGTTGGTAAGTAACCATAGAAACTTCAACCCACCCCCTGCCACCCACTCCTGTCCTAAATGGTCTTCCATTCATTCTCTGATGGTATCCTGCTCTATTGGTGGGTCCCAACATGGGGCTTACGTATTGCATAGAACCCTGCACAGGCCTGCCTGCATCATAAGTTTCACTTGCAGCATTTTCCCTTACAAAGCATGAAATTTATAAAATGAACCTTCCCACACAGATTTGAATGCATAGACAGGTATCAGGGAGAGTAAATGCATAGGGCAAAGAATTATATTTTATAACTCAACGTGAGAAGCATAGCTTGCTCTGTACATATTTATTATGATTATTCTGTAAGAATTCATTACTACCATCTTATTGATTAAATTAGCTTTTTTTCTCCCAGTCCAAGATAGCATGTAAAACTTTGTTTGTACAGCAGACAATTAAGGTGGAGTTTATTTCCTAGCACTAATGTATGTTCTCCCTTAGAACCGCTGCAAATTGTATGGACCTCTAGCCTGTCATTTTCTTCTTTTGGTTCATTGTATTTTGCAACAAAGAAAACTGTACCCAACTGTGCACAGAAAAAGAAAAATCCTTTTCCAGACAAAAGAAGCAAGGTTCTTTTGTTATAAAAAATAGCACAACTTCAAAAAAGATGTTTCCTAATAAAGATCACTCAGATATTTGACTGTTTTAGCATGGAAAGTGTTAAGCCCAGCTGAGAATGCCAGGCATACCTGTATTCATTCCTTTTTGAATAAAGTGACAAATTCCCATTCTTGGTCACTGGAGCACAAAATTAGCCTTGTGCTTCAGTGAAAGGTCAACATGGGAAGAAATAAACAAGAGGTTAGAGGTTGTGACCTGTGTATGGAACAGTAGAAATGGCTGAATAAAAAAGTTAATTCTACTCTATATTGTACTTTTCATACAGTCAGGTCCCACTTGGGAATGTAGAGCATTCTTAGAATAGAATGTAGAGCACTGGAAAACACAAGAATGAAATGCGCTTGTATTTATTTATAGAGATTTTTTTTTCATAAAGGCCTAACCAGTTTTGCTTATTTTGAATACACCACAATATAAATATTTGCTTATGTGATCTAAGGTCTGGTGATTCGAGGGGGATGTAATTGCTTTAACTCTGAAGCTCTTTTCCCTTCCTTCTCTTCCTTCATTTAGTTTGTTCAAAAGCTGGTAAAGACCAAGTGGTCACTAACAGGAGCCAGTTGCCTGAAAGGATAGTGGTCTGAGATTGTTAAAAAGTATCTCAAAAGTGATTATAAAGAGTATGTTTGTTGTTTTGTTTTACTCATTTTCACCCCAATGTGCTAGGAGCTGTCCACACAAACAGGAAGGCACAGGCTTTGCCCCAAAGAGTTTGTACAGAGAGAAGCACATGGAGTTATCTCTGTTCCTGCACTCAAATCAGATCAAGCCACAGCTGCAGGGCTAGGAATAGTGGCAGTGTCCACTTGCTTCTTCAGGCTTCAGAAGCAAAGGTGATTCTGTTGTGTTTGGAGGAGTCAGATGGAGTCTTTATAATACGGTAGGGTCTGCAGAAGTGGTTTTGGTTATGATAGTTGGAGAAGGAATGGAGACCAGATAACGTGAAATAACTGAGTCTACTTAAGATGAATCCACCATCACATTCTGGAAAGGGAGTTCAAGATGATTCAAAATGTGTTACAGAAAACGGCTTACTTCTATATATGTATGTGGTTGACAGAAGGAGCAGCTTGGAAGAACAGCTTTGCCAGTGGTAGTTGTCTTTTGAAAGAAGCAATATGAGCATCTAGGTGTTGAACTGAAGAACATATCCCTGGACAATACAGTACTGATTTGTACAGTACATGGCTTTATGAAAAGAAAACAGTTGAGAAGATAGGGGAGTTGTTGTTCAGTCTGCAGAGATGGGCAAGTGGTTTTCTGTCTGTGTAGTAACTAAACTGGTCAGGAATGTTTCAATTAAATATTTTTTTCATCAGAAAATGCTGGACATTTTTGTGGGAAAGGGTCAGTTTCAATTAATTTCCTGTTTTGAAAAAAGTTTGAAATAAAAAATGTTGAAAATAATTGAAATGGGACATTTCGACATTTTTTAAACAAAAATTCTGTTGTTTTTTTTCAGTTTGAAAACAACTTTTCATTTTGAAATTTAAATTATATATAGTAAAAATAGTAAAAAAAAAAAAAGTTGAAATTGGAATGAAACATTTGGAAATTAGCAATGAAACATTTTGATTGACCTCAACTGAATTTCTATTTATTTATTTATTTGTTTGTTTGTTTTTCACTTTATGAAAGCTTTGGTGATTTCAACCTTTTTGTCCTGGATAGGAAAAAAATTCAAAATATTGAAATTTTTTGTTGAACAGGAAAACTGTTTCCTGCCCATCTCTAGTGTTAATCATTTTATTTCCAAATGCATCTAATTAAAAGTAAATGCATCTTAAACTATAAACAGCAGTGCACATCTTTATTGAGCTGTGTGTATCTTTATAAAGCATCAGATCCATGTAGGTGGGCCTTAACCCAGCAAAACTGCAACTAAGTTTACTAAACAGTGCAAACAGGCAACCTGCAAGTACTCTGTCTCTGTTGTTGCTTTAGTTCTAATTTTCATGTCTTTCCTCCTGGAAAGAGCTTCACTGATTTAGTCATGTTCTTTTATTCTGAAAGGGATGTTTGCCTTCTGCTTGCTTTATTTTCTCTCCTAGGATTTGCTTGTGCTTTTGGCTTCATATGTTTCATATTAGTAGCAGAGCTGTATGTTATTTTGCCAATTGGCACTTTGCATTTCAGCACATTGAGGAGCTGTGAGGCCTCACCTGGAGAATACCCACCTGGATGAGTGAGTTATAGCCCATTAACAGCTATTTTTGCCCCTTCACTAGCATACCTGAAGGGAACGGAACCTGAGAACTTCTGGTTATTCAAACAATATGAGTCAAATTCATCTCTGCTTTAACTCTACTGACAGCCGTCAAGTTACACCACTAATGAGTTTGGCCCTCAGTATTCTGGATGGAAAGCTGGGTACCCTTCAAAACCTACTGAACACAGATGGTAGTATCATTAGGAAAAAGGCATCCTGCATTGGTATGGCAATAGGGGTATTTAGTACCAGTGCTGTTACATGCAGATCATGACAGCATATGTTGGTCTATTAATATAAATACAAAATATTGATTCTGAAGCCATTAGAAACCAAAGTAACCCTGGTCTGATCCCAGTATCACAACATGAAAAGTATAGAGAAATACCAGGGATTTGACAACCACATGTGTACCAAGAACAGGTTACAGAGGATGAGATGATTCTTTGATGAAATTTAGGGTCAGGGTGCCCCTTTCCTTTTGGGGTGGAGGGCGTGTTTGATGAGTGCCCTGAGAGATGCATGGAATTAGTGTTGCACCAGAGAGGCTCGATGAAGGACATTGTTCAGGTGACTGACCACATTGTTGATGTCTTGATGTGGCTTTAGAATGATCTCATCTCCAGTAGCAGCAACATCTTTACAGGTGTCCTGCAACAGATAAAGCAAGAGGAGATACTGCTATAGTGCTGATGGAGGATACTTCACATTGAATCTGACTATTAGTGACACATGGAGTTTGAGACTGTATGATTGTTGCTGTGGAGGAGGTGAAGAAATTGCCCTTTGTCTCCATTTCCAGCCCTGTTCCGTGGTAGTGCATAACTTGGTTAATACAGGCCACCTTCAGTTGATTACAGAGTCAAGTTCTTCTCATGAACTTTTCCTGTTCATGATCTGTCAACAGTGCCTGTTATAACTGACAATGCAGTATTCTTGATCTGCTTGTGATCTTTAACAGGAATAGAAGAACTCACTTGTGATTGACTCTGATGTTTTGTACTGGGAGAGATCCCAGAGGGTAGTTTTATCTTAACGACTTTTGAGGGGTATCACAGGGCTCCATCTCATCATCTCTTCTGTCCTATATGGATGAGAGACTGCTAGGTGGTTAATAAAGAGACATATGCCATGATGATTTCTGTGTGCTGAGGATACCCACTTATATGTCTCCATCCAATCAGCCCTACCAGTGCAGTGGAATAGGTGACACCAAGTCTGCATGAATCTGGTTGTCAGTGAGTGGGTTAAGGGTAAATCCATTCATGGCTAAGGTATACAGATAGATTGGGGGAAGCAACGAGAAGAATTGGTGAGGTTTACATTGATGTTGCTGATTTAGGGAGTACAGTCTCCATTTGTAACTCGGGGATTTAGTTTACTGGTGATTATATCCTAGGATGATTCAGGACTCAAAATCTGATCAAGAGAGATTTCTTCTGTCTGAACTTAGTGAGATGAGACTGACTTGCCTTGTTCACCTTGAGACTAAACTACTGTAATGTTCTGTATGTCAGCTTCACCTTGAGATTATATGGAAACTGAAGCTAGTGCAGGGTGCAGCTGCTTCCTCATTCAGTGACATTTCTTGCCAAGAGCATATAATGCTAGCTGGGTGCTAGCACTATATTTCCAGGTGCAGCAAAGGTATTACAGCCTCAGTTCCGGGCACCTCCATGTCATTCTCATTACGTGTTAGCCTTGATCTAGAGAGAGACTGATATTCAATGTCTTGACATTCAAAAGAGGAGGTGGGTGTCTTCCAATAGAATATGTGCATATGGGATTATGGTGATGATTCTGTTACATAAAAAGTTGTTACGAATGCATTAGTCATCAAGGGACCATGCAATAGCATAATCTGAGTTACTGTTCAGTTACCATCATGACAAATCCTAAAGTCTTTTCTCAGGGAAGTATTCCTTTTGATTCTGTATTTGCCCGAATAAAGACTGAGTAAGGATTTGAATATTTTATCTCCCTATTTCTGTTGGTGTTACAATGGCATTAGCACACAATAAAGTATTCATATTGTAGAAGTTATGAGCCTTGCTCGGTGAGCTTCAGCACATCCTTTAGCCTACAGACTCCAAAGGGTGTTGTGGGTACTTAGATTCTCATAGATTAGAGTCCCAAGTAATTAACCTGGGTCTCTGTGGCAGACTTGAGAGAAATAGGAACTCCACCTGTTGGGGAGATAATTGCATCCAAAATCATCCCATTGTAAACCTTCAGTCTTATTTGTTGGAATGAGATGTTATTCCCACCAATTGGGTTTTCCCTCTGGAAGGCTCAAAATAGGATATTGTTAATGGTCAGATTCTGAAGTCCTTAGTCAGTTGTTACTCTGTCTTTAGTCTAATAGAACTGTGTCCTATTGTACAAAAATTGCAATCATCAAGTCGAATATTGATATATTGGAATAAGGTTGTGCTGCAAAAATAAAACCCCCTCTTTTGTCTTTCCATATTGAAGTGTTACTGAATTAATTAGGCATGGAAAGGAGTTGGGTGGGGGAGAATGCCTAAGTAATGTGATTACTGTGTTATATTTCATACAGTAGTTCCAGGGCAATTTGCCAATATGTTCTATTAGGTAGTCACACTGGGCTAACACTCTCAGGCCCCTTGTCTGTGTGCTCATATGCTTCTTATTGCCTTAAAGACATCATCAATTTAATTTAAATTAACCCACAAACATAAATGAGTTAACTCAATTTTTTTAGTAAAGATAAAGAAAGAGAATTTAGTTTTACTGATCAATTAAAGATTTATTAAAGTTAATTTGAAAAAAAAGAGATGATATTTATTGCACAGCTGTGAACTGGTTGCTATTTTGTCTTATCTTGGTATAATCATGTTCCATGCTGAATTATGTTTAAATACTAAGAATGTTGTTATATAGTTTTAATAGTTGTTTACTGCAAATCTGGCTGGTTATAGTGACGGGCAGAGGGCAAGATTGCAAAGCACCATAAAATAGATGCAAAAATAAATGAAATGTAAATTTCATTTTACCCATGTATTTTAAAATTAATTGTATGCATTATTTACACGAACAGTAAAACATATTAATTGTAGAAAACTGGAAGTGTTGATACACCAGTAACGACATTTAACAAAAATAAAGGTATTAATTATCAATTAGGAGAAATTGCAGCTAATAAGGCGGGGGGTGGGGCAGCAACTTACTGATCAGGACTAGCTGACACTTTTATAGTGTTGAGTAAATTACCAGTAATTTTTTTATATGTCTGCCTTGTATGAAATGAAAAAAGGTGTCACGAACATAATTACTAAATACATCTAAGATACAAACCCTTTTTGTTGTTCTTTTAATCATTTGAGGGAAGAATATTGATCCCTTGGAAGATTTTTGCCCTTTTCTACAGATAACAAGTAAAATTAACTAACAGCTCAATTATTCTGTTAATGAGGGAGCTTCCCTCCCCACCGGTATGAATTCAATTTAAATGTTGTTTTGTTTCCCCATCAAATGTCTTGTATACTACTATCAACCAAATATCTTTTCACTGCATAATCAGGAAATCCTGGTAGAAGGAAAAACAGATTGGCGCTGATGTCAAATATGGTGGCTTTCTGATAACCACTGCCTGTCATGCATAGAGCCATATGAATGACTAAGGAAATGGGGGAGGTATGTACTTTTTCTAGGAAAGACAACAATACAGTAGCCAATGTGAGGACCTTTAAGGATAACTTAATCATATATCATATGCAGTTAGCTATATGTAATTTCTAAATGCAAGACAGATATGTAGCTATGTTGCTTTAGCCCAGGTGTGTGTCTTTAATTATTACTACTTTGTAATTTTAAAAACCAGGGCTAAGATTTTCAAAAATAGGTGCCTAAAATTAGGCTTCTCGGTCCCCATTTAAGAGGCCTCAATGACCTTCCCATTTATTTCAAGGAAAAGAAGCAATGCCATGTAACTTAAGTCACCAATCATACTACCAACAGTTAGCAAACAGGGGTGTGAAGAGTGCAGAAGCAACTGATAGTCTGAAATTTGTTTTTTTGAACTATTCCATAAATACTTACAAATAATGAATACATTTTTAGAAATAGTGATCAGTTCACAAATGATTCATGCATAGTCTGCTGAACTAAATTTGATTAAATATTTAATGTGATTAAAATGTTGACTGTCCAGGCCTAATCTCAACACCTTGAACAGCATTTGAGCATGAAGTCTGTTGTGCATAGAGCTCCATATTGGATTCAAAACTAAGTAAGCTGGCAACTGCATTCTGCACTAGCTGTAGTTTCTGAGAATGTGCAAATGTAGTTCTGTGAAGAGTGGATTGGAATAATCCAATCTGGAGGCATATGCATGGATGATGTTAGCATGGTCAACATCCAAGAGGAGTGGTTGCAGCTTCCTGGACAGAAACAGAAGGAAAAACGTTTGCCACTTCTGCTGTTTGGACATCAAGAAACAGCTGAAGATTTAAAAGGACCCCTGAAACCCACGTACAGCAGGCAAATCTCCACAGTTAAATGTTCAGATATTTTCTGTTTCTTTTGGTTGCTTCCCCAACTGGCCTGCATCATATCTGTTTTACCAAGTTTGAGCTTGAGTAAAATAATTCTAATCCAAGCCTCTCTTTCAGACAGACTTTGGGAAAGCAGAGTAACCAACTGACTAAGACCAATGAAACAGAACTTTTGAGTTTAAAGCTAGCTGCATATTTATGCCACTGCAACGTAGCGACCAGATATAGACCCTGAAAACTAGGGGTAACAGAACAGAATCTGTCTACACCCCACACAAGAGGGTTTGAGGTGCAGATGAGCTATGAACATATATTACCCTGTAAATCTTCTCAAATGGAACTTTTTGAGCCATTCAAGCATGGCTCCTATCCATCGCTTCTAGCAACTATAGTCACATTAGCAACACTTCATGGTCCAGCATTTCAGAGGATGCTGCTAATTGGAGCCTTTGAAATTGTTTACAAAAATAAAATTGGATTTTAAGACCAGCTGTAATGCTGATACTTTGCAGATAAACTAATCAGCATGGACAGTTGATCTTTCTCCATCACTTAGCGGAGATCATCATCCCTGGTAGCCTGAGACCAATGCAATGTTTATAACATACCCAGGCCTAAAACCACAGTTCAAGGGGTCTGTTAAATCTGAGGGTTCCAGACGTTGCCATGCTTTCTTCTCTACAAACATATCAAAAATTTTCCCCCAAAAAGAGATTCACAACTGGGAGCGTCTCAGTCACAATAGACCGTTTCTTGAGGGAGAGTCCAATTATCAATCACTTGAGAGATTCTGAAAACATTCCCTTCA
Source organism: Natator depressus (assembly GCF_965152275.1). Lineage (NCBI taxonomy): Eukaryota > Metazoa > Chordata > Testudines > Cheloniidae > Natator > Natator depressus. The sequence goes on along the minus strand of NC_134239.1, from coordinate 106,239,238 downwards.
ACAGGGAGGAAACTATTTGGAAAAAACCCATCTTCAACTATATAGTGACCTAGAATCAAGATCTCCCCACAACATTTTGCCAGTCAAAGAGGATACTGATTTGTATCCTCAGGTTTTAGCCTGAAGTTCTCCAAGCATCTCCAGAAACTTAGGGACCAAAACAGGCTGAACCCTAGGAGAGGCAACCTCAAACCTGGCTATTATGGATCTGCCTCTACACTGCACTTTAGTGCCAAAAAAAATGTGCCAAATTGACAGCCCCAGGAAAAGAATTTTTTTCCCCAGTAAAATAGGTACAGCATGAGAAGCAGTGGGGAATCATAGTTAGCCACATTATCTTACCAGAGTATTTTAATCCTGACCTGGAAGGAAAATTTCTAGGTGTAAAAGAGTAATTCACTCTTCATGGTCCATTCATATTTTTATTGAGAGTAGCAACAAGTGGACCAAGTGTAGTGTGTGTGTATGTGCATGTGTGTGTGCATGTGTCTATCTGTTGGGAGCTGGACCAAACACATTTAATCTAGGCCTCAAAATAAGAAATTGCCCCCTTGTGAGAGGGTCCACAGGAAGGAAAGTATCTTCATAAATGATCTGGAGGATGGTGTGGATTGCACTCTCAGCAAATTTGCAGATGATACTAAACTGGGAGGAGTGGTAGATACGCTGGAGGGGAGGGATAGGATACAGAAGGACCTAGACAAATTGGAGGATTGGGCCAAAAGAAATCTGATGAGGTTCAATAAGGATAAGTGCAGGGTCCTACACTTAGGATGGAAGAATCCAATGCACCGCTACAGACTAGGGACCGAATGGCTAGGCAGCAGTTCTGCGGAAAAGGACCTAGGGGTGACAGTGGACGAGAAGCTGGATATGAGTCAGCAGTGTACCCTTGTTGCCAAGAAGGCCAATGGCATTTTGGGATGTATAAGTAGGGGCATAGCGAGCAGATCGAGGGACGTGATCGTTCCCCTCTATTCGACACTGGTGAGGCCTCATCTGGAGTACTGTGTCCAGTTTTGGGCCCCACACTACAAGAAGGATGTGGATAAATTGGAGAGAGTCCAGCGAAGGGCAACAAAAATGATTAGGGGTCTAGAGCACATGACTTATGAGGAGAGGCTGAGGGAGCTGGGATTGTTTAGTCTGCAGAAGAGAAGAATGAGGGGGGATTTGATAGCTGCTTTCAACTACCTGAAAGGGGGTTCCAAAGAGGATGGCTCTAGACTGTTCTCAATGGTAGCAGATGACAGAACGAGGAGTAATGGTCTCAAGTTGCAATGGGGGAGGTTTAGATTGGATATTAGGAAAAACTTTTTCACTAAGAGGGTGGTGAAACACTGGAATGCGTTACCTAGGGAGGTGGTAGAATCTCCTTCCTTAGAAGTTTTTAAGGTCAGGCTTGACAAAGCCCTGGCTGGGATGATTTAACTGGGAATTGGTCCTGCTTCGAGCAGGGGGTTGGACTAGATGACCTTCTGGGGTCCCTTCCAACCCTGATATTCTATGATTCTATGATTCTATGAAAGTTATCTTTTATGGTGGAAAACTGGGAAGGTGAAATTCACAGGAAGAGTAATGTCCCTGGAGACTTGAATCATATTTGGTAGTTCCCTTGACATCTGACTGAGTCAATACAAAACTGAATTAATATAATAAAAATAGTATTGATTTATTTTTGGAATACACACTGACCCAGTTCTCATTGGTAGAAGATCTGCAAACGAGTGTAACACTAGTTACTGCATAATAATATCCCTTATTATAGTAGGAACAAGGCAGGCTTCCTGGATATGTAGATTTGCTAACATGGTTTATGCAATTCAGTGGTAATGCCAGGAAAGCAAAACAATATGTTAAAATAGCTAGAATTACATTTTTTTCCATGATTCAGTAACCATAAATAAGCCATTATTACTAAAGAAATGAATCAGCCAGCCTCTGGCCACAGACTTCAAGAGATATATCAGCAGGTAAAATTCATCCTAGCTACCATGAAGGTTCCTATCTTTCACCCATAATGAAAACATATACAATATGAAAAGGATGTTTCTGGACCTCTTACTGTGGGACTTGTCTTCTGATGATCCTATAACTTAAATTTTAAAACCTTGAGAAGAAATCATAACTTGTTTCTGAGAATGTGAGCAAGGTTATTCAAAACACTTATACACATTTTTATTATACATTGACTGTGAAAAAATATATGTGGAAAAAACTTGCAGCTGAACTCTATACTTTGTTTTAATAGGGTTTTTCCCTGTAGTGAATGATTTTTTAAGTGAAAGGGCTTGAGAAAATTCATGACCCAACACTGGGCAAAGGTGTGGGTATCCTGGTAGGGAGGTTATGATAACTAAGGGTAAGGAAACTTGTTTTGCCTAACTTGGAAACCATTTGAACATAGTTCCTCAGATTGAAAGCCATATCCATTTGTCATTGATTTAAACAGAATGCACGGGAGTCTAATTCTTAGGACAGCTCTAAGCAGGCGTAGGTTTGAGGAGTTTGGAGGAAACTTGCAAACTTTTTAATGAACCCACCCTGAGTTTCAGGTTTGTGATGAAAAGACTAAACCAGATACATTTTGTTTGGCTTGGGGTTTTGCTGGTTAGTTTTAGGTTTTCTTGCTAAAGTTTCACATGGCCTGTTTCACCAATGACCTGTGAATAGCGTTTTGATTAAAGTGTAACTGCCATTTAACAACAGGTGGGCATTTTACTTCGGTTTTCACTCATGCTAGGTCTGTAGCTGGCTGATAGATAGATTAGATAGATAGATAGATAGATAGATATCCAATGATTCACAGTAGCTATTTATTGTTCTTCTTTGTGCCCCCAACCCTGTAGAGTATTGGGACGTAGCAGCAAAAATAGGGCAAGGAAGAAATACTTTTAGGTAAATAATACAACTGCTAAATGTAGAGGTCCAGATTCTTTCCAGGTATAAACTGACGTAGCTCTATTGATTTACACCAGAAGGGAATTTGGTCCAACTCCTACAAAGTATTCTAATGACCTTGTTTGGTGCACCTAAACAAAGAAAAACCTTTTCTACGTATGAAAAAAAATCAGCAGTGTGGTTTTATCTTTTTTTCCCTTTGCTTTATAAAAAATAGTGGAAAGAGGAAAGACTCCTTCACATAAACAAGAAATAATGTAAGGTTAGGTGCAGATAGGCAGGGATAGAATGTTAATAATGTGGAGCTATGGACTCTGGAGAATAGTCATTCCTCTCTTGATTGAAGATGAGGTGCCAGAGGTGGTTTGTTATGGTGCTCTCTCATAGCTGTAATGAAAGAGAGAGATAAAAATATATATACATTAGAAGGAGCAATGACCGGAATACATTAATGAAGAAGAGGTGATTGACCTAAGAGGTGTAATAGATAGTCTCTGTTTTCGCTAAAAGAGGCTGGATTTTGATAGGTTAGTAAAATGTTGTCTAGGTAAAATTATATGCAAAACCTGTTTGCCCTTAAGTGCTTGATTAATGTATTCATAGGGCTTGTGAAAACTTATGGGGCTAGAGAGAAGCCAGAAATCAGGCATCCCTGACCCTACAGTGTGTATCATACCAGAATGGCTTCAAAACTACAAGATTGCACGAGTGTATAATGTAAAGCCTCACCTTTTTTGAGCAATAGAGGAAATATACTATTAAATAACAAGTAATGTCAAACATTTCTGATGGGCCACACAGTGTATGGTCAAACCCAGAAACTTTGACCTAGTTCTAAAAGGGGTGACAGCCACTTTGTTTCACTACCTCACTGAAATAGGATTTTCTTTTTATCTGACTTTGATATGGTGGTAACTGAAAAGAATTTCTAGATTTTAAGTGAACTGGGATATCAGTGACTTAGGGCACATTTTATACAGGCCAGCAGGCTTGAGGATTTTTGAGAGCCATGAGTTCATTAGATAAAAGCTTGGCCCACAAAATAGTGGCCTGTAAATGCATACCGATAATGGGTGAGAGAGGAAGGCACCAGACTGGAACTCAGGCAATTGGGCATGGAACAGCATCCTCATAGGATTTGTGGGAGCAAACAACTTAGTTCATCTTATGACAGAGTGGGGCAAATTTACAAGTGCAATTGTATAACTGGGTGGCTTAGGAAGGTGGGGAGCAGGGTTCACTTCTGGTTTATGTCTTATTTTCCTAAATCTCATGTTTCAGGGTTTCCTCCTGCCATCGGTGGGGGGTCAGGAAGGGAATTTCCCGCCAGTGTATTCTGGGAGTTTTTTTACATCTCCTTCCCCTGGGATGGCCATGGATGGAGATGGCACACTGGGCAGGGTGGGCCACAGCTCTGAGGTGGCACTGAGCAGTCTCTCTCTGAGGTATTAGCTGGTTGTTTCTTGCTCACATGCTCAGAATCTAACTGGTAGCCATAGGTTGGATCGGGAAAGAATTCCCGCCCCCCCCCCCACGTCAGATAGGCAGAGACCTTATGGGGGTTTCACCTTTCTCTGCAGCATGCGGGTATGGGTCACTTGCCAGGATTATCTGGGAATCTCATGTAAGCATTGTAGGGTCACAACCACTGGTGCACCTTGGTCCCTCCTATCTCTACATGTGGCACATAATAGTCTAGTCTTCTGTGGGTCTCATTTACTCTGGTCTCATTTCTATGTTGGGGTAAGTATGAAGTGCTGGGTGGTGTTGGTGGCCAGTGGTAGAAAGGTTCAGAATGAATGATCTGGTGCTTCCTTTTGGCCTTAAACTCTATGACTATGAATCCTTAATTCTGTTAAGTACTTCCTGTGTAATCTTGGGCAAGAAACATAATCCCTCTGTGCCTCAGTTCCTCATCCATAAAATAAATGGGGATGATAATATTTCCATTATCCCACCTTTTGTGTGTAGTGGTTGACGCAGGCAGAACCCCAGCTAGAGTTGGGTCCTCTTTAGAGCCTCTAGGAAAGACAGAGTTGTCATTTCTTCAGTTAACCATGAACAAGGCTTTTCTGAAATTCATCTAAAAACTAGTGATAAAAATTCTGAAGGCCCTGTACTTCATGTGGGACTCAGCAGGCAGTGAATGCTGCTGAGTTATTCAGGATTAGACAAAGCACAATGAAAACAATGAGGAAATTGTTCATTTTGACTTGGACTTCTGTTGCCAGATCTGGATGCCTTTCAATCTAATCCACAATAGATGACAATAGAAGAGGAGATCTGAATCACAATCTTCTGACGAAAAGATATTTTGAATGATTCCTTCCTTTGTTCCTTCCTTCCTTCCAGTGCAGAGCTGCATGAGAAGAGCCGAGGGAAACTTAGAAACATGACATTGCACTCCTCTTGAAGGGTCATAGACCGGGATGCTATGGTATAGGCATAGGCAACAGGGGATATCCGTTCTCAATCCCAATTCACTGACCTCAGGCATTTTCCTCTCCTCCTATAGATCTCCACCTAAATCATTGCATGTGCTCTCCTGCATAGTACAAATCACTTTTCTTTAGGCTACCAAATACCTTCTTACCTAGTACATATTCTCCACCTACCAGACTCCAACAACCTTCTCTGAAGTAGTGATGTTCTCAGTCAGAATATCCCTTCCTCCCCAAATCGTCCCAGTTTAAGGTCTTATCCATCTCAGTGGATGTAGGAACCCACCCTCCTCCAGCTCAGATCTGTGCAGGTAGATACATACTGTCATTGTCCCTTACTGCAAGTGATGGTCCCTGGTGGTCAGGGTGGGAGAACAGGGAGATGGTACTGGGGTCAGGCACATTCTCTTCCGTGGGTCTCAATGCTGAACTTCCAGGTTCACCCCTCACCCTACAAAGCTAGTATGTGCTTCTGCTTACTCTTTCAGAAAGCAGACAACACCTGTCTGATAAATGGCCTTTTTTTTTTTTGCCTGGTTAGGCATGATTATTGTGCCTAGCCACACAGAACTAAAGCCCAGTTTATCAGATAGGTCAAAATGTTTACAGGATCTAAAGCATCTTGAACCAATCTGCTCCTAGTTGCAATGCAAAGGACTACAGTTCCAGGCTCCCTCAGATCATAGAGAGAATGGGGACAGTTATTGTGGGAGGCCCTTGTGAAACCATGCAAGGGAGAGAGGCAGGTTCTTCTTCTCCATCCATGCACACCTCCTTCAGGGCCTCTCACAATCTGACTGTTAGAAAGACAAAGTGGGCAAGGTAATACCTTTTATTGGACCAAATTCTTCTTTCTATTTCACCAACAGAAGTTGGTCCAATAAAAGATATTACCTCACCCATCTTTTGTCTCTAATATTCTGGGGCTGATACAGCTACAACACGCTGCATACAATCTGGCTGTTGAAATCATAACTCCCACTATCCATCACAAGCACTGATTACTGAATACAAAGTGACCAGATTTGATTTGACTTTTCTGTTAGGGCCTGATTCGCCTCATATCTGTCCTTGTTTTACATTCATGGAACAGTATTCACTTAAGTGGAGTTACTCCAGATGTATACCTGCATAGACCAGAGCAGAATCAAGTCCCCAGATATTGGACTTCTTTTTATCAATCCCCCCTGGACCAGGCAATCTTACAATACTGGTGACGGGGAAAAATCTTTATTTTACTATTACAGGCTATGTATGTGAATAAGTATAACTACTGGATCCACAACATGTAGTGCAGTATTATTGTTCATTTGTGCCATTATGCAGCAGTTGCTACTCTTGTAGAACTGTTTAAGAAAGGGCTACATGTTTCATATGATAACTGCAATTCCCTAGGTACAAAAAGGGCAGAATGAAAGGTGCTTTGACGCTTCCTTAACATTATTTTAGCTTATTGAGATCCAAGCATTATTTTATAATCAAATGCAACATTGCAGTGCACTAGAGTGGTTGTGTTTTTACTGTTGTCATACAGCACATAAGCTGAGAAAATTCAAGTCCTGTTTTCAAACCATGGTGGAAAAGGGAGCCTGGCTGTCCTGTTTTTCTGCGGCTCTGTCGAAAGCTGATGAAGTATTTTACGGTCATCCACAGAGCCGACATGCTCTGGATCCCAGTGCATTAAATAAATCTAATTATGACATGTTAATAAACTATGTTAAAGGCACTTATTTGAGGCCAAAGTCTGGAAGGAATACAGAACGTGTTCCAACAGTACAACTCGTACACCTGGATAGTAACTTCTTCAATGCCCTATGGACATATGGCACCAGTCCAGAATAACAGCACCTGTAGTTCTCTGTGGATGTCTGTCATACATACATCCTCACTTTGCAGAGAAGTTTAATATGACACATTAAGCATAGTTGGAAGCATTGTGACTCCAAGCATGCAGTTTACTGGTGCTCCTGGAGTTAGTGGGCCAATAGAGTGCAAAAAATCCCGTTCATTCACAGTTGGCCTGATTAACAAATTGGGTTTCAATTTAGCCTGTTCATATCTATTATTATTCACTGCTCCCGAATACTCGTATATTCCTTCAAACATTCACAAACAGCAGATCTGGGTCATAGCCAAGATGAATGTAATCAGAAAACAAAGTCTGTTTCCTGACAAAACAAAATTCATTTAGGGAGAAAGCAGTAGTTTACAAAGAATAGATCATCTAATCGGGGAACAGAAATAATACAATGTGACCAGTCACAAAGCTCAGATAGCAAATCCAAACTATCAAATAGTCAGCTGAATACTCACAGGAACTACCCAGGGCTGGCCAAGGTGAAAATTAGCTATTTGGAAATTGAGACCAGGAGCAAAATTCTGGTGCTGTGTGTAAAAAAAAGATTAAATCCACTAAAGTGAGAGGAATTTCACACCCAAACATCACAAAGTAATTACAGAAATGATTAGTAAATTTCATTGCCTTGCTTTTCTTTCAGAGGAAGTCTTACAACTTACCAAAAGCAATTTAATTTGTTTCTCTCCCTTTTTTTCTATCTATGTGTGAGTAAAAACAACATCTCTGGGGTTATTTTTTTCAGTCTTTTATGGTTCAATGTTTTCTTTTGCTTCTACTTCAGATGGACATTGCTGTCCCTTTAAGTAATACATATATATAGTCTCCAAAAAAATGTGAAGCCTTGTTTGCAATCAATGCATATTCCCCTTTTGTGTAACAATAACAGATGTTGATAGAAATAGCCATTGGGTTTGTAAAGAACCCATTTCATGTGTCAGAATAGTTGTGCCTCTTCTAGATGAAATGTCAAAAGCAGGCAGATATCTCAATGTGAAATGACCTTAAGAAAAACCCGACCTCGCCAAAGATGACCTTTTTCCAGCAAGAAACATTAAAATTACAACCATATTCATGCTTCAGCTTCAAAAACAATATGTATATCTTTTTTTGTACTTTTCTGTCTTGGCATCCTACGTATTTTAAATAAAGATGTGCAGTAGCCCTCTATATACTGTGTTCTATTGAGATGATTTATTTCTCTGTGTGTGTGTGTGTCCACATGAGTGTGTATGAATATATTTCTGTAAATATATATTCTTCATATACACACATATGTATATAACTATACACACTCAGAGAGAATCAAACACAATTGTCCTAATTCCTCAAGAGGCCTAATTTTTGTTGTTGTTGTCCTTGTTATATTAACAGAATGCATTAGTTACTGTAACTGAATATAATCTTTTCTCAGTGTCTTCCTTTTCTGAATTCTTAACAAATCCGCATGGCCTGGCTTTCTTCAGGTAAAATGTACGTCTTTTCAATGTGTTAATCAAACTGAAGTGTCCAAGGTTCTTATAAAGTCGCAGTAGAGGAGTATTCATGTATATGTGTATGTGCGTGCATGTGCCATGGCTCATTAGTGCCATGCAGTGTCTTCTTTTTTACCAGAAAAAAACCCCATCAATGTTATACACTGAAAATGTAGAATTTCTCTTTTTGGTGGTGATGCTGAACCTCCATTGCCACTTTTCTCCTAAGTAAAGTTCACAACTAAAGCTCCTATACCCTGGAGACTTTAAGGAAGTCATCAGAGGTTCTGAAAGTTTTCTTCTGTGGATATGACGTTTAATAAAGTACACAAGAGTACTAGCGATCAGGAATGTCTGGTGTTTCGCCAAAGCATGTCCATATTAGCAGAAACTTTTTGAGTCCCCGTTTTGCATCCTCAGCAGATTGTAGCTCCCTCTTTTCCTACGCAATCCCTCCCCTTCCTATCCCTCAGTAAACCTGCTTCCGTTTATCTTTGAAGTTGGGTCACTGTGGCTGCTCCACCCCCACGTCTCCTCAGTAGTTGTTCTGTGAATGGGCACACCAGCAATCTCATTCTCAGCAGGTCTCCTTTGAGGAGAGTGTTACAAGTTGCTTACTCCCCATCACCTCCTGACAGCGATTCCTGTATAGAAGTCAGGCTGCTTCCATTTTTGCAAATCTTTGGGTGACATTTATTAAGCTTACTTTTCACTTTCAAACACCTCTCTGACTTCTTGGTTCCAGCCAGGACCAGAAACAAAACAAAGTGCTGAAAAACGATGAGACAGGCTCTCTTTTGATATCACCAGCTCCGTCCACAGTGCCAATTACCAAGTATCTCATACCTGTGAGATTTCCATCCCAACCTTGCAGAACCAACAGGTTGAGGTGGTTTGAATAAACTTCTGAATTTGGGGGTGATCATCCAAACTATTACTAAGCCTCCTTCACTGTAGTCTCCATGTCAAGGCTTTGGCTCTGCAGTAGGCACTGCAGCACAGACAATTTTATTTAACTAGCATTTCAAATCTCCAGACTTTTGTCACCAGTCAGTATCTTTGTTACAGCAGATGCTATTTCCCCAAGAAGATTTAAATGAATATCAACAGTCCTGAGTTACTACATTTGAGTTTCTCAGGTTAATTTGTAACATCTTCGTTAACTTCTATTTTTGTCAATACCATATTCTGATCTCCCACAAAAAGTAACTCTCCCCACATTGTGGAAAACAGTCTTTGAACAGAAACTCACATACTAAAGTCATGTTTGTTCCTGACTGGAACCATTCCTAGCAAGTAATGTATTAGATTTATTTAGCAGACCTGACTGTATTTTTTTTAACCAGGGAAAATGTTGACTTCTTGGTGAAAAAGCAAAAACTGAAAATTTTCAGACAAAAAATTTGGGTCAAAACTAAAGCTCCTACCCATTATGATGCATCCTGGGAATCCCTGGCCATGGTGCACCATGGGAGATGTAGTTCAGCTAGGGAAGCTGGTTGATAGAGGAGGATGAGGTAGCCAATATACAACTCCCATGAAACACAGTGGCAGCATTTCTGATTGAAAATATTTCAATTTTCAGCCAAAACTGCACTTTTTGATTTTCAGGTGTTCAGCTTTTCCACAAAAAGTTGAAATTTTCTGCAGAAAAAAGGCACTATTTACCAAAGTTGTGTCAGAAACTCAATATTTTCTGTCATAAAACAGCTTGGATGAAAATTTTTCCACCAGCACTATTAATTAGTTCTTTTTATTCTGCACAAATTACCCACAAACAAATTTTGATTTTTTCACATTTGTGCATTATTGGAAATTGTCCACAAACTTTAGTGGACATATTTCAACCTATGGGGCTGTTCATGAGCTATTTGTTTCATTTATGGGCCCACTTCTTCACCAGATTTAATCATTTATACCTGTGTAAATGACTACCATTCTTATCTGGTAGCCTGTTTACACCCACTTTGCACAGGTATAAATGACTACACAAGCTGCAAGGAGAAAAAAAACAAGTGAGCTGGAGCAGACGTGAGGGTGGTTCCTCCCACAGTCTTCAGGCTGGCTGGAAGTCCATTCATGCCTGGCACAAGATAGAGGAGACTAAGGGCTCCTTTAAATCCCACCAGGTTGTAATGGCTCCTTAGGGGGCATTATGCCAGGGAATGATGTCAGAGTGTAGGGCACAAAATTCTGCTCTCATACTACCATTCTATGCAGCAGAGTTGGGTGGGAGGGGCAGTGTAGGCTAGTTAGCCATGCCAGAGTAATCCTCAGCCACCCCTTTGGGGCAGCTTTAAGGACAGTTTGGTAGCACAAAATTACCTCAACGTCTGTCCCTATGTCTTCAACTATTTACTATTATGTCATTATGGTATGCGATTGGGCACCTAAGTCACATGGTATTGTTTCTTCACCCTGATTGGATAAGAGATTTTTTTTATAAAACAGGAGGAGTGGGACATCAGTAATTTCAAGGTGGCCACTCCATTTCTGGTGCAAACTTTTGGGTGACATACCACTTAAAATAGATACTTACAGACCTTCATTACCTTAGTATCTGACCACCTCTTTCCTAACCTTTTGCACGACCAACTTGAGCTTTACCTGGCATAGGTTATAATTTGATCTGTAGTGTTCAGGCTGTATTTCTGTCTTTAAAGGATGCCTATTTAGCCTTAATGAAGTCTGCTTCACCATAGTTTTGTTCTCACCATTTTACTTTGTTTTTGTGCTTGTTGATACACAAACCATCTGTGCCTCTAACACAATGTTCTTGAATAGCCTCCAGCCTGAGTCTGTGGTTTTAAAGTTTTTTACTTTGCCCTTCAGCCTGCTGTTAACCATTTTCCACATAATTTTAAAATCTATCCTTTTAACGTTTGTCACTTTGTCACCCCAGGTTGCCCTCTATTGTGACATAAAATCTAATTGTGCGGTGATTGCTGTTACCCAATGGAGCTCAGGTTTGTAGAGCTGGGGAGCTCTTGAGCTTGAGGTACCTAAATAAATTAAAGCCGTACTTAGGCCTCAATTAGGGCCTGATCCTGTAAGATGCAGAGCACCCCTCATTTTCCACTGGCTGTGGCAGCACTTGAGGAGATGCTCAGGACTAGCTCCGCAAAAGGGGCTGACTCTCAGTGCTGCGACGCCTAACATTTAGGCACCCTGCCATCTCGTGGAATCCACACCTTGAGTTAGGTCACCTGTCTCCCTATACAGGGCATGGGGAGAGTTAGACAAAACCCAGCATGCTGAGCAGGGAGCCTTCTAAACTAGCCAATAGGAGATGCAGAGGCCAAAGTCTTGCCGCTCAAAGGGAGCTGGTCACCTAACTCCAGATTAGAGGGAAGTGCCTCCCTCTGCTTCAGAATCCCAGCCATGAACCTTCTCCTAGACTTAGGTGCCTAACACTTTTCTCACAAAAAAAGAGGAGGAGGAAGTGGTGCTGGTGCCCCTTTATAAACTTTTCTCCAGTGCTTAGCACAGTCAGCCGGGATGTGGGAGACCAGGTTTGAATCCCCACTCTGCCTGATATGGATCAGGGATTTAAACCTACTGCCTAGGAGAGTACCCTAATGACTGGGGTCTAGATGAAGGGAGAGGGCTTCACTCAATCTCTCCTGTTGAATCTGTTCTACTTTGTAAAATAAGTCATTGGAACAGTGGCTTGAACTACAGTCTCCCACATCCTACTGAGGGCCTGAACCACTGGTCTATACAGTTAGTCCTAATCTTTTTTTTTTTTATCCCAATGACTACATTGGAGTTAGGTGCCTAAATACCTTTGTGGCTCTAGCCTTCACAGTGTCAGGTGTGAGAGGGGGTATGGGCTCTGGGCTGGGGGTGTGGGCTCTGGTGTGGGGCTGGGAATGAGGTATTTGGGGTACAGGGGTATGGGCTCTGGGCAGGGGCTGAGGGGTTCGGATGGTGGGAGAGGGATCAGAGCTGGTGAATGGGGTTGGGGCACTGGGGGGAGGGCTCCAGCTGGGGGTGTGGGCTCTGCAGTGGGGCTCGGGATGCGGGTTTCAGAGGGCAGGAGGGGGATCAGGGCTGGGGCAGGCTGTTGGGGCCCCAGGGAAAGGGCTCAGGGGTGCAGGCTCCAGGACGCACTTATCTCAGGTGGCTCCTGGAAGCAGCAGCATGTCCCCCCTCAGGCTCCTACAAGGAGGCATAGCCAGGCAGCTCTGCAGGCTGCCCCGTCCACTGGTGCAGCCCCCACAGCTCCCATTGGCTGTGGTCCCACAGCCCTGCTGCGCTGCAGATCGGAATTTTAACGGCCCAGTTGGCGGTGCTGACTGGAGCCACCAGGGTTCCTTTTTGAACAGGAGTTCTGGTCAAAAACCAGATACCAGGCAACCCTATTTAGGAACCTAAATACCTTTGAGGATATGGGGCTTAGTCTCTTTATGCCTCACTTCCACATCACAAAAATGGGGATAATAGCACTTCTATACCTTACAGGGTGTTGTGAAGATAAATACATTAAAGATTGTGAGATGCAGTGTGCTTCAATGGCAGCCCTGGGAACTACAAGTTGTAGGCTACAAACTGCGGCATCTTGGGAGAACTTCCTGGTTCCTGCCAGGATGTACCCTCTCTGCCCCCCAGCAGGAGGTCTCAGCACTGACTGAGCTGGGAGCACATAGCAGGCAAGCCGAGAGGAGGATGCTGGACTGTAATCCTGTTCTATGATCTTTACAGAATAAAGCCTTGCTCCTGGTAGTTTGTCTGAGTGGGTCTGGTCTGAGGTGAATAAACACTGACATACAACACGAAGCACACAAAGAAGCCTCAGGCCCAGTTTCCCAAAGTTGTGTAAAAAGTCGCAAGGCAGGATTCCCCTATCTTGAACAAGTTCATGCTGGGCGAGTGAACAGTAGAGGGGGCTACACTCGGATACTGTGGTTATGGGAGCCATATAAGTACCTGCACATGATAAAGAGTTTCCTCCTCACTTGTAGGTATCAGTACAAACTGCCCCAAAATACAGGCTTTTATGGTATAAGTAAATTGCTTCTGTAAATTATGCTCTGATGTGCCATGAGCTAGTTAATAATGAAGTAATTAAAATCACCCATTCTTATTGTCTGAACCAGCACATTTTATAACTTCTTCCTAATTTTTGTTAGAGTGCTACAGTCCCACCCCCAGTGTGGGAAGAGGTGGTTTGATACCTGCTGATGCTTTTATTACCACACTGCTTAGCTCCAGGACTGAACTGAGTAGCAAAGTAGACTTAACCAGGAGCTCTGTCTTGCATCTCTGACTCACACAAGGTGCCCCATAAAAGTGGATGGGAATTTGTGTGTATGTGTATGTATGCGTAATAACCACCCCTATAAGTAATGGTTTCAGGATCAGACTCAGGATTAACAGAACACATCATGTAAATTCTGCTTTGCTGTTCATCTGCTACCTGTAATTAGCAATGGGAGGTGGGGAGTGAGGAGAAGGTGGGGCAATCTGGAAAGTTGCCTGACAGATAAGGATCAAGCTCAATAGCAGACTCTGGCGATCTGAGGCAAGAGTAGGAGATCAAGCCAAGCAGAGTTTAGCAGGAATAAGTGGATAATTGACAGCGTCATGTGATGGGGTTTAACCTCTTGTACCCTTAGCTCATGTCACATGACTGGGTCAGACAATAAAGACCTTCTCAACACTTTTTCATTGCATAGAGGACTGAGCTGAGCTGCAGATTGATGGGGAAAGTGACGTAAGGGAGCATAGCTTAAGTCTTTAGAAATATTGACAGGATCAGTCTTCCTGTGCTTTAGCCTCCCTGGAGAAAAGGCTTGTGGAAGTGCTTGGCCAGATCCTCAGCTGGTGTAAACCAGTGTGAATTCATTGAAGTCAATGACACTTGTCATCCCTTTGTAGCTATCACAAGAGTTATAGAGGGGAAATTGGTTAATCCTGCTTCAGTCCCTTCAGAAAGTTCTTCACATGAATTGGTTGGGGAGGGGGAGCAGAAAACAGAGGAAACAGGCACAAAAGAGAGAGAAGGAAAATATGGGAAAATTTAAAAAAAGGAGAGAAAGAGAGAGAGAAAGCAAGAGAGACCAAGGAAAGAACGATAGGAGAAAGCCAAAAGGAAAGATGTGTGGAGAATGTATGAGGCAGGGGAAAGCAGATGGTATGCATAGGAGGGTCAGATCCTCCACCCCAAGAGGCCAGCTGGGGATTCCCCTGCCACTGGGGAATCAGTACGACCAAATCCAAACATGCCAAAAGCATGAGTTAGGGCCTTCAAAATCCTGAAATTGATTTTAAAAATGAAATACGTTTTGGGTTCTTTTTATTTGCTTTCTGGTTTATGAGGCTTAAGCATGCACTTGGGTCACACTTTCAAGTTTGTCTCTGCAACCACAAGGGCTAGAGACATACTTTTTTAGAAAAGATAAGAAAAGAAAGATCAGATTGTAATGTAATCACTTGAATCCAGTTGCTGGAGCTTTAAGTAAAACATTGTATATTGTGAGATTCGGTAACACTGGGGCAGCCATTGGTAGCATAGAGCTGTCCTTGTCAGTTCAATACCATCTCCCCCCACATACACAGATCCCCAGCACATGTCATAGCATGTGCTGTGGGTTTTCTGGAGAGAGGAGAGGTGTGTCTAGAGAAAACTGTGGTCCAGTGATGCCCAGCTGCTACCACAGCCCCTTTGTCCCCATTAAGTTCTATGCCAAGCACTTCCTGGCTCAATCCAAGGATAAGGGCCAGAGAGTGGAAGGAAAATGATAGTGTGTTTGAGAGGTGGCAACAGCAGGAAGACAGATGTGTATGAGTCTGTGGGAGCAGTTTATGTGTAGAAAGGAGCAGATGGGGTAGGGAACAGTGGGCAGGGCATAGCATAGGGGGGCACAAGCTGCAGGGTTATTTTTTTGTAGGAGACAAACTTGAATATAAACACTTTTAAAGTTGCACATTTACAACTAATCAGATGGTGGGTAAATGAAATACCTAGGATTTAAATGGTTCATGCATATGTCAAATGGTATAAAATCTTATCTATGAGTAACTTTTCCCATGGAATACTTTAGATGGAAATACTTCTGATCTACATAAATATTGTTATGGTAGTAGGTATTGCCTGGTGGAACTCTTACCCATAAACTTCTAAGTTATTTTCTTATCATGTGAGCAAATGTTGAGACTTGGGGAAGACATGCTGTGCGTGTTATTGTTAGCTTTGTTATGCATGTAGAGGAAACTGTCTGAGCAGCGGGGGAGTTTGCCCTCTGCCTTTGTCCCTGATTAGAGTCAGGCATTGGTGTTGGACTGGCATTCCTGAAAGACGGCATTGCCCTCTGTTCTGTTTGTGACCACCTCTGTTCCAGGACTGGTGTATATGTGTAAATAAAACAAATTATACTTAGAATATTCTTGGTCTCCCCGTCACCAATTTCTCCTCACCAAGAAGCCAACCTGCAAGCCCTACACATCTGGACTGCTTGACAGTGAGATGCTGGTGTCAGAATGAAACATTCGTGTTGGAAGAAGGGGCTACACTATCATAACATTCCATATATATGAAATTTGAAAGGAACAGAGAAGGTAAAAGGGGAATGTCGGGATTATAAATGTGGCTAATATGACTTAACCTAGAGTACTACCACATTACTTTTACCACTTCTAATCTTTCTCTGTCTCCTACAGTTATATTAATATTTCCATTACCAGGGGATTTTAATCAGATATACTGCACTGCACATTTTCATTTTAGTGGCAATAGTGCAGACATTATTATTAGCCCTATTTAGTGAAACCCCTGCGAGCCTCTGTTCCCCACTCTGCCACTCTTTTGTGACCTTGAGCAAGTTACGTAACTTCTCTGAATTAGAAATCTGATCTCACTTACACCAGGGTAAATCAGGAGAAATTCTATAGGAATCACTGGAGTTGCATCAGGGTAAAACTAGTTAAGATCAGATTGAAGCCCTCTGTGCCTCTATTTATTCACCATATCATCACCTCTGAGACTTTGTTCAATGATATCTGTAAAATGCTGACATTCTCATATAGGAGATGCTATAATAATACAAATTGTTTAATGTATTATTATTGTTTGTAGAGTGTCTCCTCGGTAATATTACACAATTCATTCAGATATATTGATACCCTCCTTCTGTTCCATAGAATTGCCCTTGAAGAGAATGTGGAGTTACTGTAAGGAGAAAGGATAACAACAGTGCATGAAACAGAAATTCTTTTGCGTTGCATTGAATTCTTCAGCACTGTATGTTTGCATATTATTGTTGACGGCTTAGGACTACAGGAGTTGCCATGCCTAGATGAACTAGATTCATCTTGTTACACATCCTATCTCCAATAGTGGCCAATACCTAATTTTTACAACAAGATAAAAAACAATAATACACATTGGACCTGACTAATTGAACAATATGACGTAATGAGAGGAAGATATCTTTGTGTCTTTATCAAGGGTTTAGATTACACCCTAAAACCAGAGCATTAAGAGGCTATACTGGCTGGTTTTGGGTCGTAAGCGATAGGAAGAAATCATTATATATGGGTTCATTTGCCCATTTCCAAGCACATTTTTATTCTTTATTACATCCAAATGACCATATGATAATTACATGCATAGAATGGGGGTGGGTGTAAATGACTATAGGGCTCAGGGGAGGATAGACCAAATTTTCAGTGGCCGTTAAGCAGCAAGGTGGTGTGTTGGACATAGCCAGCCAGAAAGATTATTGAGGTTGGGTTTATTGAAGCCTGAACTTCCATTTGCTTTTCAAGAGTGGTTGCCGGTCTTTTAATTATTCCAAACTAAAAAAATGATAAACAGAGATATGAGGCTGGAGAAGACTTTGGAGGATTTTGAAGTGGTTTTTTGTTTTGTTTTTGTATTTGTGTGTGTGCTGTTGTTGGTTTTTTTAATAGCTCAAATAAAGCCACAAAAAGACACTTTGGCTCTAAAATCACAAAGTGATACTTGGGAAACAGATTTTAATTTATTTTTCTAAAGATGCCTAAATTATATCCTAGGAAAGCCAGGCTACATTTTTAAAAACCCGAACAGCAGCTTTCAAATTTATTCACACTAATGAGCTAGTCTAAATTTTGAAAATGCTAATTCACAGAAATCAGTTCTGTGGTGGGAGAAACACAACAAGGTTGTCACTACCTGTGAACAAAGTGAATTGGTTATGTGACTGACAGTAAAGATTTCTTTTAACATGAGTAAAAGGAGGCTGAAGTGACAGGTAAGAGGACAGATGCAGAATTCTGCAGCTCTCTAAGAGTTTGTGTATTATCAATAAGGGACAAGTTGACTTGATACCAACTTAATAGGCTCAGCAGGGGCTAACCACAAGGGGATGGAGAATGTACCTGGATGTAATAGGGCACCCATACAGTATCAGCATAAGCATGAAAACCATCTAACTGCTTTTGGTTGAGGAAATTAATCACATTACTTTTAAAGTCAAGCTTGTCTTTTAATCTAGGATCTGCTCAGTATACAATATTTCACAGGAAACAGGCACATAATTTTAGTCACTTTTATTCATCTCAGAAATGAATTTAGCATCATCACAAGGCAGCTTAAATTCAACATCATCTCTGAGGAAATGAAATACTGGAGCAAAACTAAAAATGGAAAACTTGAAACCAAAGAGATATAAGTGAGTGTGCACCATTTAACATTCTGTGTAATCTGCATGCAAAGATGTTTGCATAAGAAAAGGTAAAGCTTCCACACTTTCCTTGTGCATGCTAGGTCCAATTTGTAACAAGTTGGCTAAGACTGTGTTGGCTACTGCATTCGGCATCAGATGAATTAAGATGTGAGATGTCTTGCTATCAGAAATAATTCTACTATGGGAAAAAAATCCCACTGTTTGACCTCTTGGACAAACATGCTGTAATAAAAAGTGCTATTTGCTATGAATGTATTGGGAGTTTTAAATCATCAAACTAAAGTACCCCAGGCTCTGACAGTAAAATTTTCATTCAAAAGAGGGCTCAGCTTCACAACATAATAAATTATATATGACTAGGACATATAAAACATTTAAAGATATACAGAAATTCACTGTATTTGTGTTCAGTAGGAGAGTTCAGCTCTTGAAGTACTCTCTTATGTCAATCTTGCCTATTCAGATGAAGAGGAGAGGGGGGGAAAGTCTTTTCGCATAACAAGAAGAAGCAAAACAAAGTGGCCATGTCCACCCTCATGTCTTATGTAGGTGCTAGATTTTGGTTTTACTGTTGTGTATCTATATGGAAATTTCTAAGGGCGAGTCACAAAATGGGCCTTCAATTGAGGAGTCCAGAATAACTAACAGTTTAAATAAAGAAATCTTTACCATTAAAAATAAAAGAAATTGCAAGAAAATCTGGAGGTGGCATTTCTGCTGTATATGAGATACAGCATGGAACAATCCTCCACTGGCTGCCTGATGAACTAGGTGACCTGATTGGGCTCTTCTCTCTCAAATTTCTCTAGTTCCTTGATTAGTGGAAGATGGGAAACATAAGAACATAAGAACGGCCATACTGGGTCAGACCAAAGGTCCATCTAGCCCAGTATCCTGTCTTCCGACAGTGGCCAATGCCAGGTGCCCCAGAGGGAATGAACAGACAGGTAATCATCAAGTGATCCATCCCCTGTTGCCCATTCCCAGCTTCTGGCAAACAGAGGCTAGGGACACCATCCCTTGCCCATCCAGGCTAATAGCCATTGATGGATTTATCCTCCATGAACTTATCTAGTTCTTTTTTGAATCCTGTTATATAGTCTTGGCCTTCACAACATCCCCTGGCAAGGAGTTCCACAGTTTGACCATGTGTTGTGTGAAAAAATACTTCCTTGTGTTTGTTTTAAACCTACCGCCTATTAATTTCATTTGGTGATCCCTAGTTTTTGTGTTATGAGAAGGAGTAAATAACACTTCCTTATTTACTTTCTCCACACCAGTCATGATTTTATAGACCTCTATCATATCCTGCCTTGCTCATATCTTTTCCAAGCTGAAAAGTCCCAATCTTATTAATCTCTCCTCATACGGAAGCCTATACAATAGCCCTAGTCATTTTTGTTGCCCTTTTCTGAACCTTTTCCAATTCCAATATATTGCTTTTTGAGATGGGGTGGCCACATCTGCACACAGAAAGAGGAAGAAAAGAAAGGTTTCAGGGCAGTGAAGGATCAGAAAAGGAAGAATCAATACAGAGGGGAGAGAACAGTTTGTCATTTGCAGCTGAATCCTGCATTGATCTCAGTAGGAGTTTGCTTGCTGAAACCAACAAGATTTGGCCCATAAACCCTTCAAAAGAGTAGATGAGCTCACAGTTTGGTTCACATTAAGGACTCTATCCCTCACTGCTACAAGTTTATGCACAGCACAACTGAGTTGAGGAGGAGGCAAAAGTGTCTCTAAGCCATCCTTATATCTTCCCTGATCCTGGACTGGCCAGGGCCTAATCAAACTGTTCTCATGCTTACTCTCCCATGTGGAGGGGCCTACAAAGAGTAACATACAAACATAGTAAAATTATATTCAACAACTTAGAAAATAGCACACATCATCATGAGAAATAAGTGTAACTGCAGCGTGTAAGTATGCAGACAGATTCATTCATGTGCATTTAACCTCTTGCCAAACCAACATTCCAGAGCAGGTATTCGGATAATCACAGTTTGCACAGGAAATTCAGCCAAACCCTTAGGTAGCTTCATCATGATTTATTCTTTTATTTGCTATAATTTAGAATCCTCCATCTGTGGTGTCCTGAAACGAACATAATCAAACTGGGAGGCATTATAAGCTGGCCAAATATCTATCCTTTGATTTTTCCTCACACACGAAGTTTTAAAATCGTGCCTACTCAACATAAAACATAAGACATCAGAAATGTAAGGGAAGGTGTAAAAACTGCCAAAAGACAGTATGTGAAAAGAGGAGGTTTTTTTCATTCCATCAATGATTTCTTCAACTTATACTTTTTATTCAAATATGGGGGTTTCCAGCTGGTTTTCTGTACCTCAAATGTTAAATCTACAATAAAATGGATTTTTTTAAAAAAAATCATTGACAGTTATTAATATTTTAAGCAAGTCCTTGATCTATATTTTCAGGATAAACACAATTAATAGTCTATTTTGAAGGCAAAGCAGAAATATGAAAGGACACAGTCATCTATACTAAGCATGCAGCTCATACAGTAATAAGTCCTAGGGATGCAAAATTAATGACTGATTTAGGAAAGGACTACAGGATTTTGGAGCGATTAGAAATGAATTAAGGTTGAAATCTATTCATTTGCATTAAACCTGGGTGTCTGGACACATTGCAAATGTAGTGTGGAGAAGCTGGACAAAGGAAATTCAGACAGAACCCTGGGCCAGAGTGTGGGGCAGTTTGCATAGCTCCCATGCAACTCCTGTTACCGTGGGGCAAACCAGTAGCCACAGCCCCTGATTGTTAGTTGTGTGGGGTACTGGGACCAATGAAGCTATATAAGATGGATCAGCAGGCCCATCCCTGGTCTACCCCACTTCCATGGTAGAAAACCTTAAACCAGTGCAGAGACCCATTCCACAGAGGGTCCTGACAGCCCTGCAGGGCTGATTCCCCCGCCACACACACACAGAGTTCTTACATAGGGCTTAAGTGGGGCAGATGATCTTGGACTGGCCCTGCTCAGCCCAGATGATGTTCACCCTAAACATAGTATGATTAAAGAAAATCAAAGCAAATTAAAATGATACTCCATACTAATTAGTTGGGGACTTATCTAGTTGAAAGGAAATTGTCTAAAAAATGTCATGAGGTATTTATCCATTTTTGGATAATGGATTGAATTCTGGAATGACATTAAAAACATGTTGAGTCTCTTTTGAGAGATTCACTGTCTCTAGTATAACACATTCCAGATAAGGATACATGTATTTGTATACATAGATATAGACAATCTATATGGCCCCCCTCACCATTGTTTACATAATTTCTTTCTCAACTGATTCTGGTAAGGGTCCTGATACAACACAATAATTCATTGTATTCATAATTTTAAACACAGTTTCCATCGAGTACTTAAACATACCTTCATTTTATTCCTGGAAGTCTTAAAAGCATTTAGAAAGCTGTTACTCTCTTTTAGGAAAAGAGACCACAATATGAATATGAATACTCAATTAACTATTAAGGCTAATGTAACATGTTAATAATATAGCAGGTTCACACTGCTGGTTGCTTTTAATAACACAGCCATACACTGAAATTCATGCTACCTGGCAGAAGTTGAATCGGTAGTCTCATATAATCACATTTAGGAGCCGCTTTCAGACTTCATTGACTCAATTGAAATTTTACAAAATAATAATAATAATAATTAATAATGCTTTGCACTTATGTAGTACTTTGCATCTGAGAATCTTGAATTACTTTACTTTCATATAATATGACAATTTTCTATTCATATTCTCTTTTCTTCCCAATATTTGACTTCTTCCTCTTTTATGTCTTTTGTCTTCTAGCTTTCTTATACATAACTTATATAAAATTATTCTTGCCTCTAATATCTATACCTGTATAGATTAATTCCTTTTGATATGTCTATATAGAGATCCTGTGTGTGTACAAAGTATTTTTGCCCTTTTCATAGGATCATAGAATCATAGAATATCAGGGTTGGAAGGGACCTCAGGAGGTCATCTAGTCCAATCCCCTGCTCAAAGCAGGACCGATCCCCAATTAAATCATCCCAGCCAGGGCTTTGTCAAGCCTGACCTTAAAAACTTCTAAGGAAGGAGATTCCACCACCTCCCTAGGTAACGCATTCCAGTGTTTCACCACCCCCCTAGTGAAAAAGTTTTTCCTAATATCCAACCTAAATCTCCCCCATTGCAACTTGAGACCATTACTCCTTGTTCTGTCATCTGCTGCCACTGAGAACAGTCTAGATCCATCTTCTTTGGAACCCCCTTTCAGATAGTTGAAAGCAGCTATCAAATCCCCCCTCATTCTTCTCTTCCATAGACTAAACATCCCCAGTTCCCTCAGCCTCTCCTCATAAGTCATGTGTTCCAGTCCCCTAATCATTTTTGTTGCCCTCCGCTGGACTCTTTCCAATTTTTCCACATCCTTCTTGTAGTGTGGGGCCCAAAACTGTACACAGTACGCCAGATGAGGCCTCGCCAGTGTTGAATAGAGGGGAACAATCACGTCCCTTGATCTGCTGGCAATGCCCCTATTTATACATCCCAAAATGCCATTGGTCTTCTTGGCAACAAGGGCACACTGTTGACTCATATCCAGCTCCTTGTCCACTGTAACCCCTAGGTCCTTTTCTGCAGAACTGCTGCCGAGCCATTCGGTCCCTAGTCTGTAGCGATGCATGGGATTCTTCCGTCCTAAGTGCAGGACTCTGCACTTGTCCTTGTTGAACCTCATCAGATTTCTTTTGGCCCAATCCTCTAATTTGTCTAGGTCCCTCTGTATCCTATCCCTACCCTCCAGCTTATCTACCTCTCCTCCCAGTTTAGTGTCATCTGCAAACTTGCTGAGGGTGCAGTCCACACCATCCTCCAGATCATTTATGAAGATATTGAACAAAACCGGCCCCAGGACTGACCCTTGGGGCACTCCACTTGATACCGGCTGCCAACTAGACATGGAGCCATTGATCACTACCCTTTGAGCCCGACAATCTAGCCAGTTTTCTATCCACCTTATAGTCCATTCATCCAGCCCATACTTCTTTAACTTGTTGGCAAGAATACTGTGGGAGACAGTGTCAAAAGCTTTGCTAAAGTCAAGGAACAACACGTCCACTGCTTTCCCTTCATCCATAGAACCAGTTATCCCATCATAGAAGGCAATTAGATTAGTCAGGCATGACTTGCCCTTGGTGAATCCATGCTGACTGTTCCTGATCACTTTCCTCTCCTCTAAGTGCTTCAGAATTGATTCCTTGAGGACCTGCTCCATGATTTTTCCAGGGACTGAGGTGAGGCTGACTGGCCTGTAGTTTCCCAGATCCTCCTCCTTCCCTTTTTTAAAGATGGGCACTGCATTAGCCTTTTTCCAGTCATCTGGGACTTCCCCCGATCGCCATGAGTTTTCAAAGATAATGGCCAATGGCTCTGCAATCACATCCGCCAACTCCTTTAGCACTCTTGGATGCAACGAATCTGGCCCCATGGACTTGTGCACGTCCAGCTTTTCTAAATAGTCCCGAACCACTTCTTTCTCCACAGAGGGCTGGTCACCTCCTCCCCATGCTGTGCTGCCCAGTGCAGTAGTCTGGGAGCTGACCTTGTTCATGAAGATAGAGGCAAAAAAAGCATTTTGTTTTATCATACCAAAAATATAAATTCCGGAATGAAAAACATATTCTGCCCAATATTATAAATATGTGTTAATAGCTTAAAATGTTAAACCTCATCATAAATCAATGGCTAAAATAGTCTGTAACTATGATATGGAAGCTTTGTGGTCATCTATGCCTGCCAATTAGGTAAGAAGAAGAACTGTTATCTTTAGACTGTAAGCTTTCTGGGGCTGTCTTTTACTATACAGGAACATAGGAAATAGCATACTGGATCAGACCAGTGGTCTATCTAGTCTCCAACAGCTGATTCAAAGAAACAAACTGTGCAGTAAGTAGTTAACAGTTATGGGATAACCTGCCTCGTGGAAAAGTTTCCTCCTGACTGCGCCCCAAATATTTAGAGAATGGCTTATTCCCCAAAGCTTGATGATTTATATCTCTTCCAAAGCTCTTATTTAGGGTAATAGTAACTCTGGATATGAATATATAATCCTTTTTAAAATCCAGCTATGCACTTGGCCAATGATATCTTGTGGCAATGAGTTCCCTTGTCTAATTATGATTTGTGTGAAAAACTATTTCCTTTTATGAATTTTGAATTTGTTACCTTTCATTTCCTTGCATGTCTCCTTCTTGTGAGGTAATATCTTTTATTGGACCAGTTTCTGTTGGTGAGAGAGGCAAGCTTCTGAGCCACACAGAGACGTGAAGAAGAGCTCTGTTGGCTTGAAAGTTTGTCTCTCTCACCTCAGAAATTGGTCCAATAATAAAAGAGATTACCTCACCCACCTGGTCTCTCTAATATCCTGGACCTGACAGGGCTACAACTACACTCCTTATTCTGGTGTTATGAGACCGGGAGAACAGAAGTTACTGAGCTCTATCTTCCCTATACCATTCTTTTAAAAATATATATATATTTTATTATGCTCCCTTTTATTCTCCTCCTTTCTAACATATGTTTTTACAGTGTCTAGCACAATGGGGTCTCAACCTGGCTGGAGCTTCTAGACACTACCACATAAGAACAAATAATAGCTAATAATAAATACATTTCATTTGCTTTTACCTAGTGTGCAGTGTTAAGCACTATACTATTCTACTACAAATCATATCAGTCAAAAGGAATAACTTGTGCCAGCCAAGTACCAATTACAAGAACAAAATATGATTGAATATCTGTTGGAAAAAGAGCCTCTAATCTTAACTTCTAATCAACTCCCCCTTCGAATTTCAAGGGCTGGGGGAACTTCAGATCTGAATATCTGAATTTAAATAATTCCCTAGTGGTCCAGATCCAAACTCAAAAGGGGCCTATTTTTCTGGCTCTGATTTTGATATTATGCAGATGAGATCTCAGAAGAACAGTTGTTGTTGTGAGGTTTTGGCCCAAGACGGCAGAATTCTTAGAAAAAACAGCAGTCTAGCAAGCCTTCTGACATTCAATATGGCGGAAATCTTACAAATCAATTTGTCTCACATTCTGCCATTTGGGGTCAAAATCTCAGGAGACCAGCCTGCAAATGTTGATGCTATGCAACTGAACCAATATCCTAGCGATGCTTTCATCTCAGACTTAAACTTTAAATCCCAGCCTAAGCTGAATCTGGATGAGATCATCCTTCGCTCAGACCAAGTCTAGGATCTATCCATAATAATACAATAAAATGACTGACAAACATTCAGAGAAAGAATATGACAAAAGAACAGTCTGGTTGCAAATCTGCTAATATATTTTTCTCTCTCCACCATATTTGCCGTCAGATTACAGGTGTTTGAGTAGGGTCCCGGTCACTGCATTGTGGTGAGAAACCTGGAAATGTCAGGGCTTATATAGAAGAAGATGATTTTGGATTGTACAGCTACAGCAAGTTGAGTGCCTGATATTGAGTTGGGTCTTGGCCCAACCTCCATTTACCTACCTTCAGTTTTGAGTGCACCAAAGACCATTTTAGTTAATGGATTATATGGGTTTCAATGGACTTTGGATCAGGCTTCATGGTATGCCTGCAATTATGTAATGACACATTTTATGTAATCTGTCCCTTTAAATATCTAATTGCACCACAAATAAGGCAAGTGGCATCAGTTATACCTGCGATTATGAGTCCCTGAAAGTTACAGGTGCAAGAAGTACGGCTGCCTAGCCAGGCTTTCAAACCATGTTCTGTGGGCCAGAATTACAGTGGGTGTAAGTCGGCATAGCTCCATTGACTTCAATGCTGATTTACACCAGCTCTGGATCTGGCCCTTATGTTTCTATTGTACACAAGCACATTCTCAAATTATCTGAAAACAACACATTGTGATTGAGAAATGTCAGTTCTGGAACAGACTTTTTGGTAACATTTTGAAATTTTGCTAAAGTGAGAAAATACCGCATGGAATACTTTTTGCCAGATCTTTAAGTTATGAGCAAAAAGAGGATCTTAGAAGAAAATAGTATATCAAGCTCATGAGTGCAAGACAGATATTTATGACATGATTCGCTTCAGCCTTGTAGAATGAAAGTGGGAGTAATAAAACGTGTGCAGAAGAGTGTGCAAACTGTTGCATCCCCTGAATTCATTGAAGATGACGTGAAAAAGTTGTTTGGATGCTTTATTATATGAGGCTATCCTATAAAAAATGCTAGAGTGCAGCTTGGAAGTAAAAGCGGTCAAAGATAAAGATGAGCATGATGGGGTTGACACTGCAATTAAACTTGAAAACCTTTTTTTATGTACACATTAAAAATCATGTTCAAACCAATAAACAGAATGAATAAACATAGTATCATTGTATGTGTGTTATGTAGCTATAAAAATAGAACACAAGACTCTCCTCGTTCTGTACTATGTCATCTGGGTTTAGTTTATTATGAGAGAGATATGACTTTATTCCAGGAAAGCTCTGGGATAAGATAAACTTTAGGTTAACACATGCCCTTAAAGTCACTTAAGTCTCTAAAGTTGTCAGTCCAGCTCCTTGTAGGAGCACTTCATTCACTTACACATATTTTTAAAGGAAAAAAAAGAAATTGGGACCAGGAAGGGTCAATAAAGAACAAACAAATCTCTCCAGTATCAGAGGGGAAAAGGCATTTAAGACTCTGGGCTACATTGTGGCTAGTCCTGCATGGGCCAGGCTCTTGTACTCCTTGTGCCCCAGTGCAAGTCGCAGCTGTAGTGTGGCTGGAGAGCTCCAGCCGTGTTCCTTCATAGTGCTGTTGAGGGCGCTAGCTATATTCATGAGAAGAGGCAAAGAGGGCAGGGTGTTGAGGAGCCATGGCTTATATCCCCGCATGCTCAGCTAGCTCGAAGTGGGTGGCTCACTGAACCTATATTCAAGAATGATATAACTGCCTCAGTGTTTTACACCAACAGCTCCCTCGATTAATTCTAGCTTAACCGGGTGAGTTGGGGGAAGACCAGGGCTGAGGGGAAGAATTCTGTGAGTGGGACTGCCTGCAAAGCATCTCCCTCCACCTCCCTGGACAAACAGGTTCTTTGTTTCCTTCTCCCCTGTGTTCACACTGTGTGCCCTCGTTCCCTACAGTCTTCCACTTTCTTCTTGCTCCAGTGACATAAAGAGGTATAGACTACTCCCTGCAGAATATTCACGTCATAGGACAGTTCTCCAACCAGTGCAGTCAAATTCATGGGCTGTGGCAAGCAGGTGCAACTGAGAGTTATGCCAGCTGGGTTTGCAACAGCACTCCAGACATACTACCTCCTTTTGTCCCCAGCTACTGCCCTGATGTGCCCCAGATACTAGGGGACTGTAAAGGGGAGTGTTATAGGGCTAGCTAAGATGGCTTTGAGCCACCTGAGGATTCCACCATGACCTCTTTGACCCATCAGAGTAAGGGTAAATAAGGATACATATGCTTCCTTGGATAGGAAGGGAATTTATCAAGTTAGTGATATGAAAGCAACTATGTAAATAAGATGCTTTACACATGAAGGATTCATACATGCAATTTTTGCGCACAGATCTCACCATGGATAATTGGGAAATATTTCCCCCCCTATAAAAATGTTGGCAAAAATACTTTGTTTCATTTTTGGTTATTTTTTTTCTTTGAAATTCCTCATCAAATAAACCCCCTAAACCAAAAATGTTTTGGTCTTTCAACAGAAACCCAAACACTTCAAAAATGGACATTTCATCATTACAATTTCCATTCTGTTCAAAAGCCATTGTGTGTCAGAAAACTGTTTTAGTAGAAAATTTTTACCTAGCTCTAGTCCTCATCCATTATCTGTTAAGTAATAATTAATAATCAGCCCTGATAGTTTTAAACAAATCAACATGGCCTAAAATGGTAAGAGAGAGGAAAACAATAAAAATTACCCCTGTGAAAATCCATGCAAGACAATAGCTTGGTATGGTAAAGAGAGGGAAGGAAGAGGTAATGTAGGGAACTTACACATTGAATTTTATAGCCAAACTGACTGTTGTGTGACATGTAACTGCATTGTGTTGCATGCAGCATTTTAAAATATATATTCATATATAATATATACACACAATGGTTTAAAAAATACTGTTTTAGCTTTTCTTCCCATTAAAAATTCCATAAGTCAGGCATGTTAATTGAAGCGGATGCAAGTGAAATGCGACCCTTGGATTTTATTATGTGAATTTAATACAGAAAGCAGGGTGGGGGAGAGACAGCTCAACAAATTGTTGTGGATTTATTTTCTTCATTTATATTAGGTTACATAGAATGAAAAGCTGCCCAATGGATGTTAGATATAATAGCTAGAGAGTTTAATATGATTTCTCCTGCAAGAAAAACTGGACCAGATAAAAAATCCATATCTTAATGATAGGTAAATAATCCTTTAGTATCTCAGATGTACATGCTACAGGCAGGAACTCTCTATTCATGAAAACTCTTTTATTCTTGTATGCTATTACTGCAGAGATATTGCTATATTGGTAGATATATTCCTACACTGATAAATAGACTGCAAAAACAATATGCCCCCCTGTAAGCAAGATAATGCTAGTACATTCTAACAATAATAGCTCCCCTGCAGGAAGCTAGATTTTCCCCTTTTTTCTAAATGCTAACAAGAAATTCTCTAAGGTTATCCACGTAATGAAAAATGGGTAAAATAAGAGTAGTGCATAGAATTCTCTTTTCCTCGCCTCTTCCCTCTCAGGTGAAAATGTTGCAGATTTCTTTATCCCCATGTACTCTGATGTCACGTGTGTGTGTGTGTGTGTGTATACACATATAAAGCATTTTTATTTTAAAAATAAATAAACAAATGGGAAATTTTCAGAGATCAAAAAGTTTTAGCTGCCTGTGAGATCTCTGCATATATGAGATCCCTGCATATATTGGATAGCTACTTCATTTGAAAGGCTCTGATGAAGTCCATAATCCAAGAGAATGTAGCACAAGTCCCTGCATGATGTACTGCAGGGTAAGCTGCTAAGAATCACTTGCAGCTCTGTGTGGAGCCATATAGTTCTCTTTGATAAGTTGCCCGACCTGAGGAAGCTGAAAATATGTCCATTATTGTGAAGGCTGTCGAAAGGATACTGGATTATTAGTCTAGATAGTGACAAGATCTGGAGACTGATTTAGTTAATACACATCAGTGACCATATTTTTTAAAGGAAGAAGCTTCATTTCTTTTTTTTTAAACTTATTAAAAGAATCTCTCAAATAAGATTTTTTTCTCTTCTTCTTCTTTCGTTATGTGGCACATTTGTGAATTAGAATTTGTCTTCGTTGCCTGAAACGTAGCCTGATCCTGAGAGGTGCTGAGCATAGAGACGGCATGCTGACACACGGGGGGGGGGGGCCCTAGGTACAGTAGCTGTGTCTCTGTATACACCTATGATCGTCCATATTGTGGGCCCTTGTTCTGTGAGGCTTATCCTCATTTGGAGGTTCTGTGCAAAGGACAGTCACAGTGGTAACCACTGTGTTGCTCCTTCCGAACTTTCCTTGGGCACTAGCCAACACAAAGGGGTCATGGAGGAGTGTGACCTGAGCTGGATCGTCATGCAGAGTAAAGCATGTCACACTCTTCTAGGGGATGGTCCACCATGTGCATTCCCTCTGAGCCCGTGTGGAGCTCCACCACATACAGCGTTTCTGGGCCAAGGACTTTGCCTTTTTATTGTTCTGAAGTGTCTAACGTGCTTTGGGGGAGGAGGGATGCAAATAATAATAATAGGAATAGCAGGTGCTGGGCACTTCCCATGATGTGGCCTTTAATTTCTTTGTGGAAATGTTTTGCTTTAGGACAGGTGGCATTATTATCAGCTGCCCTTCCCTATCATGGAAACAACAGGGTCAAGCATCACTATTTATTGATTCATGGGTCTTTTAGGAGCTGAATTTTGTTTTCTTTAAGCATGTTCCATAGTCTATGGTCAGGGAGCAGACGATGAGATGAAGAATGTAGACAAATGAGTTTTTGTCCAGTATCATCATTCACAATAATAGGTAACTTGGTTTTTATAATACCTTTCATAAGACAGGTATCCCAAAATGCTTCACTGCATTACAATTACATCACTAAATAATAAATAATGGCAGAAGGAGAGGAGAGTTAAGAGTTATAGGACAGAGAAGGGCAAATATTCATTCTTAGATGAAATTTGGAAAGAGATGGCAAGTCAGGTAGGGAAAGAGAAGGCACTTGTTCCAGGTGGCAGGGACTGCAGAGGAGAAGGCTCTTTGCCCCACCAGTAATGGTGAGATCGCCTGAAAGATCCAGGAGAAAGCCAGTGCTAGATGACTAGAGAGGGGGTGCGTACAGAGACATGGGCAAATTCATTCCTGAGACAACGCTTCTGTATGGAACAGAGATGATGAGGTTGGCTCATGATCCATGACTTCAACAACAGGGTTATGCAACTAGGACATTTGGTATGATATGGAGTGCCGTGCAACGCTTTCATAATAAATCCCAAAACAGCTTTCATCAGGAACCCAAAACATAAAATTTGTTTCAAATTCATATGTTTTTCAATGAAGCAAGCCAGCTCATTACCCCCAACAGGCACCTGGGCTACTTCTTCATTTAAACAGTCTTCTTGTGGTGGAGGGCGGGCAGCGATCTGCACACTCAGTCTGACCCTGAAGGCTGACTGGCCTTCTCCACCATCTTGCACATTTAGTGGTTGAAAACTAGCAGGTAGCCTCACTGAAGTTTGGACCATGCAGTACATTCTCTAGCAGTGAGGTCCCAGAGCACCAGCTGCAAGGGCAGTTGGAGCTTTTGGGATTCTGCTGCTGTTGAATGGGAAGCAGGGCAGGATGCCTCACGCACAAGAAACTCCTGAATTGTAGGAACAACCATGTACTTGCACCTATCTCCTCCCAAATTAGACAATAATAAACATGGTTGTCAGACAGAAGCCTTAGCTATAAGTTACGAATAGAGGACTCCTCCAGACTGCGCTGTGACAAGGGGGATGTCCTATATAAAGTATATACAAGGCATGTATTTATCTTTATATTAGTATTTCTTTCTCACTCGTCTCCTATTTTTACTGTCTCCCTGTATTTGTTTTTTGCTCTACTCCAATCTCTGCTCTACTTTTCACTGCACGTTTTCACTATATTTTTTCCTCTGTGCTCCATTTCTCACAGCCTCCCCACTAACAGGAGCATAAACCTAGAGCTAACACCTAGATACTCTGGCAATGGGCACAGTAGAAATGCCTACATGGAGAAAGATAAGCCATGCTTAGACACCCCTCTCACTAGTTCTGCTGACAGCACTAGCTACTCTTCTCTTTTGGTGCATGCACTTTCACACACATACAGGAGAAACATAACTTGACTCTAAATGTCCCCAGAACTATAGGAATAACTGGAATAAATTACTTCAGATGTTGAAAGTTTCACCATACAATCTATCTCAAAAGTCAGAGCTACTCTGTGCTTTTATTTTTAAAAACAATATTTTACCCATGTGTAATAAAATGAAGAGATGTGTGGAGCACAGGACTTTGGTTTCATGAAGGATTTCAAGATTTGGAGATCTGGCTTCGTTCTGATTTGGAATGAAAACCGAAAAATTTGGAGTTCTCTGCAAAGGAAAACTCCAACAAAATGTTCAGTTCAGATTATGTTTCCTTTCAATGTTGACTTTTTAAATTGTGCATTATATTGCAATATATAGCATGATAAAAAAATTCAAAATGAAAAGTCATTTTTGAAACATTTTATTCTGAAAATGACAAAATGGGACATCTTGACATCATTGGACCCTTCCCCCCCCCACACACAGTTTTTCCCAAAACAGAATTCCAGTGAAACTGTCATGATTTTGCAAAGTGTTTCAATTTCAACAGAGCCACATATTCTGACTGAATATAGTTCAGTCAAAAGTTCTCTGACCAACTCTAAATAAGAAGGTTTCAGAGTAGCAGTCATGTTAGTCTGTATTCGCAAAAAGAAAAGGAGGACTTGTGGCACCTTAGAGACTAACCAATTTATTTGAGCATAAGCTTTCATGAGCTACAGCTCACTTCATCGAATGCATCTGATGAAGTGAGCTGTAGCTCATGAAAGCTTATGCTCAAATAAATTGGTTAGTGTCTAAGATGCCACAAGTCCTCCTTTTTTTTTCTAAATAAAAAGTGCTCTTCAAAACATTAATATTGCCTGGGTGTCTTATTAAAGCAAATAGAATACAATTGGCTGTTAATGTTGTTTCCTCCTGTGATTTTCATCTCTTTACTTGTCGGTATCTCCTGGCAGCAGGAACTGTGCAAGACACCTCTTGTCATAGGGGGTGTTCAGGCAGCAATTGAAGCTGCTGGCTGCTGCTTGCTCTTTAAGGCTGGTTCGCAAATGCATTGGTGTTATGGTGATGGGAAAGCAGACAGGAACGCAGTTTGATCAAGATACTTAGACGATGAGGTTTTCTCAACTTCCATTATTGAGAATGGCTAATAGTCCACATCCTGAAATCCTTCCTTGGTGTCTTCAGTGGGAGCCTTGCCTGAGCAGGGTCTGAATAAGAGGAGCTAGGGAAGGATATGACCCTATAATGCTAAAAGTGATCTTATCTTTTTAAGTATGCTGCTGTCTGCTTCCTCATCAGCATAGTGCCTGTCCATTGGCCAACAACAGCTAATGGATCGGGTTACACTTGGTAAATGTGTGAGCTAAATTATTATGTCTCTGCCTAGTGATTAAATGCAGTTAGCAGGGAAGCCGAGAGAAGATGTGCCTCCCTTTGAAGATGTGAGATTGTAATAAGAAGGAACAGTACAGAGACTGACACAGAGAAACTGAGATTGTTGTCCTTGACGCACATTCAGAGTGGTTGCTCTTACAAAATTCAGCCATTCATTTTTCTTTCTCTTGTTGCCCAAAATATTTCACATTAGCAGTTTGAGTTGTTTCGGTCTGTAATGGCAGCACTTGGGATTCCACTTTAGTATCTATAAAGCAACATAAACAGGGAGAAGGTAACAAGGCAGCGTGAAGTAGTAATGACAAGGACAGCGAGATGTGTGCGAAGCTTTGGAAGAGATAGGGAAAAGGTTAGGAACTTGCTCAGTCTGCTATGATAAAAGCCTGGTTCAGGGATGCCATAGTAATAATAATAAGCATTTGCATGGCAAATTTCACCGAGGACTTCAAAGAGATTGATAAACAGTAATTAATTTTAGTGCACAAACACCCCTCTGAGGTAGGTAAATGTGACAGAATGTAACCCTGTATTCACACCCACACACTATTGTAATAATCCTTGTACAAAGTACACCTAATAAGGTAGCATTTGAAAACTCATAATTTGCTGGTCAGTATTGTCCTGGTGAAATATGTGTGGCAACGTTGTATGTGAAATTATAAAATTTCCCCTGTACGGTGTTACTAACACATGTTCCAAACCTCATAGCCCTGCCCAAACAGAAGTCGGCAAACAGGTCTGTCCCAAACAAAGGAAAGTGTGCTCTGCCTAATTTGCATTTAAGCAGTAAACAGAGTCATCAAGCAGGAAGGAAAACAAAGGAAGCTCAAATAGGAGAGAAAAAGCCAGAAGGAAACATCCTTCCACAGAGACCCTTTGTCTCCTAGTGCCCAGCTGCACACATTTTTCAAGAGAGGACCCTCAAACTATAAAAAAGGGGACAAACACCCCAACCCCCCCCCCCCCCCCGTGCCCCCGGCCCATCACATTCACCACACCTAAAAGGACATTAGGAAGCAGTTGCTGGACTCTGGGGGGTAGGGGGTCCTGACCTACAGAATTTGGTCAGTAAGACTGCTGAAAGCAGGTGGTGAGAAACGTTGCTTGAATCTGATGTCGTTTGTTAAATTAGTCATTAGTAAACATTTTATCTTTATTTTTCGTGTAACCGTTTCTGATTTGTATGCCTCATTACTAGCACTCACTTAAAATCTATCTCCTTGTAGTTAATAAACTTTTACTGTTTCATCTAATCCAGTGTATTTAAACTGAAGTGTCTGAATAACTATTTGAGATAATAAACTTGCATATTATTTCCTTTAAGGAATAACTGACTTAAAATGTTTCATACTGTCCAAGAGAGGGCGAGGCAGTATATACATTGCTGGGGGGAATTTAGGACTGGGAGTGTGTTGGGGTCACCCTGCAGTATAACCAAAGCTGGTGAGAGCCAGCATGTAACCCCAGTGTGGCTGCAGTTACACACAGATACTCACGGTGTAGCTTGCATGCTGGAAGACTGTTTGTGAGCAGCCCTGGTAGAAGCAACTTCAGCAAGGCATTGTAAGGCATCCAAGGGTGCAGGACAGGGGTGACACAGAAGCTCATTAGTTTGGATTGTACCCTGTAGGTCACCGTAAGTCATAATATTTCCATTTTACAGGAGGGAAAACTGAGGCACAGCGAGGTAAAGCAACTTGCCTAAGGCTACACAGAAAGCCACTAGTAGGATTATGAACAGAACCCAGCAATCCTGTTTTTCAGTCCTGTGCTGCAACCATAAGAAAACATTTATGAGTAGATACCCTGTACCAGATCCATAAACATATATAAGTGGGCATAGTTCCTGCCCCTAACTGTCAGCCAGGATCAAATTTTCACTTGTGGCCAGAATCTCATGAAACCAAGACGCTTTTGTGAGATTTTGTCCCAAGATGGATGAAATTTCAAGATAACAACTGCTGTTGGGAGATTTCTGCCATTCCAAGTGGCAGAAATCTTGCAAGAACAAATGATCTCATTAGATTGCCACAACTGTGGCCCAAAATCACACATGAAAAGCTTGTGAGATTTTGGTACCATTGACTCTGCACCCAGTTTCTAGGCCTGATTTGGCCTTGAACCTGTCCCAGGAACTAAACTTCCTGCCCTGGATCTGAGTCCTATTATCTCGTGGGCCCAGCACTACTGAAAGGAAAGAGATAGGAACTGAACTCTGGTCACCTACTGCTTACAGCAGAATTACAGTGTGCATCACCTATGCTATGAATCTCTATTGCAAACCAATATTGTCTTGGAACTTGGAAAAGGATGATTCATCACAGCTAATAAATGCAGAGAAAGAAATGTTTAATTTAGGTCATGATGTCATCCATAATGTTTCGATACTCACAGGAAGTACCCACCACCCTTGCAGTTCTGTGAATTGCTGTGTATTCTGTGTATTCCTAATACATTCTTGTTCGCATTTGAACACTCTTGGGCTCTTGTACCTGCTGCCCTCAATTACTTCAACAAGGAACAGCTTTTTCTTGGCTCTGTTGCTATTTCTACCTGTTGGGATAGAGGGAAAAAAAATGTCACTGTACAGGTAAATGGGAGCCCTGAGATGTTTTCACTTACTGAGGGCTGGAATGCATCAGAAATCTGTACCTCTAGAAAACACTAGAGAATACAGCCCTTGAAATTCCTCTCCCAAAAGCAGCAATTGTATCAGACTTGGAGAGACTGCAACTTCCAAACTAAAAAGCCTGCTCAACCTGAGGCAGCAGAGTCTAGTTCAGTTAGTCACGACCACAGGGCTAGGGGTTAGTCGCTCCTAGGCTCTACCTTCATCTCTGTCACTGACTCACTGTTTGGGCTCGGACAAATCGCTGGGTGAGTCTATGTCTCAGAATCCCCATGGTAGAATGGCTTAGTGCTTTGTAAATTTAAATTTCTTGGGTAAATGTTAAATATTATAATAGTATTTGCAGTTTGAGAATGTCACCATGGATCCCAGGACAGAAGCTGTGCCGGGGATGAAAAGGGAGAGGGGTGGAATTGGAGCACACTAGCTGTGCAACTGGTGTGGTGAGGACGGAGGAAAGGGGGATCCCATTTAGGGTAGTGCAGGCAGCAGCCATTCCATTATAGGATTAGAAAGGCTGGAGTATTGCCTGCCCCAAACATTCAAACATTATTAGTCAGGAGTAATCTCCTGGAATCACATGACTCCAGGAGCCAAGGCTTTAAGAAAAATATCAAATATCTTGAGACATGATAAAATCAGGATGGGAAAGCTGGCCATGCCAGTTACTCTGTGTGGAGAAAACATTAGGCACTACAGGCCCATGTCAGGATAATCTGAGAGAACTAAAAGTCCTCTTTGTGAGGCTTCCATGAAAAATCCCCGTTACACAGTATTTAGTATAAACGAGTCATGCATCTTCTTTATCATGAGAGAGATTACACTTGTGTTGGCATTATATAAACCTATACAAGAGATGTAGCTTAAAATGCCCTCAGCACTTCCTTTTGGTACTAGCTGTTACACAGGGTTGGATGGGTCTATGGCCACACACCCCAACACTTCCCAAATACACTCCCCTTGGGGTATTCGTCCCCGCTCTTTCCCTTATGCACTCTAGGAGCAAAAGCAAACAAACTGTAGCTACCCTGCTCATGCACTCTACTGCATGAAGGAATTCTCCACATCCTCTTCCCCCTCTAATGTGCCCATGCTGGGCAGCCAGAAACATTCCCCCTAAAAAGATGCTTAAGGTAAAGGCTTGCCCTGCCTATGAGGACTGGCAGTGAAATGAGTTGATTAGCTAGTGGGCCTTTTCCAGCTCTAACTTTGTGATTCTATGAATTCTCCCTGCTGATGTTGTTTCCAGTGTGAAGAATAGCCCATAGGACCAGCTCCTTCAGCTAGGTCTGGTATTATCATTCTCCTCTGTTGCTCCTGCTGCTGCTAGCTCATTTGCAGACCTGCTCCCACTGATATCTTTTGTGCAGGAGGAAAGTGAAGTTCCTAAGGCAGGAGATAACCGCTTTACTTAAGGCAGGTGAGGAATTCAGGAGCTTGTGCCAGTCTCAACATTATTTTGTTAGTGGAGCTCTGCTGCTTAATTTTTACTAACACTTTTATTAAAACCTATGTTATAAATGGTGTCCTTTCGAGGAAGTGCTTTGCCTTTTAAAAAAACAACAGCTAGGTATATGGTGGTGAAATTTGTGATGATTTCAATGGGAGATGAGCATATCTCAGGATTTGATCCATAGAACTGCAACCAAGTAAGAAAGCATAGGAAATTTTCCTTCACACATTACCTGAGGAAAGGATTAATCTTACATTTGAGGCATATACGCCGCTCATTTGTAACCAGGAGGATAATATTTAATCTCTTAGGAGGAATTGAAAATCTTACCATTTTAAATAAAGAATTAGGAAATGTTATAACAAATATCTATTGTGTTCACAAAAAAGAAAATGTGGTTCTTATTTAAAGATAGTCTCAAATTCTTACTTTTGATCTAGTTTTCATTTGCTTCTGAGAAAGAGCAGAGAATACTGATATTGTGGTGGAAGGGGAGAGTTCATAGAATATCAGGGTTGGAAGGGACCTCAGGAGGTCATCTAGTCCAATCCCCTGCTCAAAGCAGGACCAATCCCCAATTTTTGCCCCAGATCCCTAAATGGCCCCCTCAAGGATTGAACTCACAATCCTGAGTTTAGCAGGCCAATGCTCAAACCACTGAGCTATCCCTCTCCCTGAAATAAGAGTTGCTTGTTCTCTTATTATCCTACAAGTATCT
The DNA here is from genome assembly GCF_965152275.1 of Natator depressus. Classification (NCBI taxonomy): domain Eukaryota; kingdom Metazoa; phylum Chordata; order Testudines; family Cheloniidae; genus Natator; species Natator depressus. The sequence continues at coordinate 106,201,293 of NC_134239.1, read as the reverse complement.
AGTTTCAAGAAGTATAGTTAAGGTTACCTCATGCTTTCCTTTATTATCTCCCATTTTCCACTGATCGCAACTCTCTGAATCTTTCACTTTTCAGACTAAAATTTTCCAGATTGGTCTCTTTCACTAAACATACTTTTTTTTTTCTAAGTAAAGTATTTTTTCTCTCTTAAGTTTGAGTTTGTTTCAAGATCCTAAAGATTTCTGCAAGAATGTATAGGACCCGACTACCATTTTAAACTTTAAACATGTAAAGCACATCAAATTTCCTTTATCAGTAGGTTTAGACGATATGGTTCCCAGCAGTCTACCAGCTAGCCTGGAAAGCAAACCTGTCCAACCAGCCTCCCTGCATCTTTCTTGCCATTCTGGCCAGTTCCAAAAGACCTCCTTAAATGTTTCCGCTCCAGGATGTACTTTAGGATACTTGCCATTCAGGAAGTCATCTGGCTGGATCAAGTAGCAGGTTTTATTTCCCTTGGTAATTTTAGATGGGATCAAGTGTCTTTACTTTTATATATGATTCTACTAGAAAATTATAGGATACTAGGCAGATTTCTATATAAAACCTAGAAGAGGAGGTTGATGCTTCTTGACAGATGATCCTATTAGGATTCTGATTTTGCAGATTTTGTATAATTCAAGAGGCAGGGTGAAGATATTATCAGGTTTTGATACTTACTCCGTTTCAATGTGATTTTTATCTTTTGATAGCCTATGTTGTTTACTGTATATTGACTTTAGTCCTAAGGCTCATTGGATTTGTGATAATTGTTTCCAGGATTTATGTGTCATTTTGAGGACAATGCTGTGTTGTTTTCCTTTTTGGAGGGGTTAATTTTACTTTCTGGTTTTCTTAAACCTTTATAGACAGAATAAGTACAGCATCTTAGTGTTTTCTCTCTTTACTTTCTCTCTTATTTATTTGGTATGATATTTTGTTTTGCGTATTATACTCTGTTTTGTACATTGGATGTGATATCTGGGGCTATACCAGCCTGCATATGCCCAGTCTCATCTAACTTCAGAGATTAAGCAGGGCCAGGCCTTCTTGGCGCATGGATAGGAGATCTCCCAGGTGTTATCTTTCTGTTGTAGGTATTTCTGATGTACCTGTCACTGGGGTATCTAAGCACTGTGGTATTCAGGGTACTTTCAGCATTAGGAGGAGGACTTGGGAAACTTAAGTTCTATTCCTGTCTCTGCCACAGGAAGCATGAGCAAGTTGCTTAACTGTGTGTGTATTTCAATTCCTTTGTATGTAAAATGTAGATGATGATATTTCTGTGCCATACAGCACTGCGTATAAATTCTTGAATGTTTCCAAAGTGCTTTGAGATCCTTGGAAATAAGTGGGAGGTTTTATAGGTCGATAGGTATTTAGGTATATATTATTCTTGTTAGCTCCTATGACAGGGATTGTCCATTACCATATGTATGTAAAGCGCCTGGCAAAATAAGGTCGTGATCCTCATCAAGGCCTCTGATCACTAGGGGAATACAAAGAATACACAATAAAGTATGCTTATATAATGGGAGTTGTATAACTAAATCTCCTAGTCCACTTTAAAAATCTTAGTCATATATCTACGCTATATTGGGTGTTCTTAAACCTTTTTATAGCACAGAGCACAACTTAATAGAGGCTTTCTCGCGGACACCTGTCCTGCCATTCTTAGCACGTGGATCACCTCATGCCCTCCCATCTGCGATCATATAACTGCCCTGTGGCAACCGCAGTAATTGCTTACATGTAAAAATACCATTAGGGAAGTATTTAATGTATTTTAGCTGCCTTTTAATGCTGCTCCATAATTAAAGTAATTTGTAGAATTTATTAAATTAGTTTTGTGTTCTGGGGTTTTTATGACTTTTTAAAGTAAACATGAACCAGAAAAAACATCACTAAATTAATTAACCACATCAATTCAAATTGAAGTTAATTGGGCTATTTACCTTACTGTGGCAAGTAGCATTTGGCCCTGAAAATGTCCATTCCACGTGTCAGGGAACATGTTTGCCTGAAAAGCACCAAGTGAGCCATTGGCACTCATAACAAACATGACAATAAGATAATAATACTTACTTATGATGTCCCAAAGATAGAGGTTTAGGAATGTTCCACTAATCACTCTTTGATTGGCTGTGGTTTCCTTGTTATTAATGAATTAATACTATTCATTATTGTTTGTATTGTTGTAATGCATTGGAGCCCCAATCCTGGAACCGGACACACTGTGCTATGTACAGCACAAACGGAACAAAAACATGATCCCTGCCTCAAAGAGCTTACGACCTATTGCTTTACAATGGCAACATTCCTTTAACCTCGTTCAGATCTGACATCCTTAGCCTTTCAATATAGAAAAATATCCTAGGTATCTCAGAGAAACCCAGGTAATTTCCATCATGCACAACAGGCAGTCACTCAAAGGCAGCAAAAATCTAAAGAGCTGCACGATGTCAAGGAATGGTCTATATGGATGGCAGCGTGTCTGTCAAGGGGGAGAGAACCAGCCTAACTAGCATGCATGGAACATACCTCTCCCTGCTAGGCACATCTTTGTAACATCCTGGGTTTTCATGGTAATGGATATTTGTTAGAAATATGCCTCCAAGAAACATAAACATCCCAGCAACTGCGATGGGGATAAATCAATGCATTCTCAACTGACTCCCACCCAAATGCAGTGATGGAATCTGCAGGGAAAGCTCTGGTGAATTAATATGATAAGATTTGGTTTGTGTGGACTACTTACACCAGACCCTAATAGGCTGGTCCTTTATGTTCCTGTCACTAAGGAGCTACCCAAGGTGCACCCTCCTTGATCAAGTTCCCGAAGATCCCTCATCTCATGAGGTAACCTGCCCTCTCCTCAATATCTCTAGTATCAGATTTCAAGGGCACTGGGTGTCTGGGAGGAAGGGGCAGGGGCAACAGGTGAAGGTTATATCCCACCCAATCCAAAGGCTATTGAAAGAAACAAAAAACAGCCCACCAAGGGGGCAGGAGGAGAGGAAAACATCTCTCTGCACCCTTCCGGTTTCACATTACAGCCATTGGTTCTACTGAGTACCACAGCAAAGCAGCTAGCGAAACCTCAGGTACATCCAAGCAACTACACACTAAGGTTTATGGGGTTTCCATTGATTCCACGCTATGAGTTATGTTATCTGCAGCGAGCACAAGAAACTGTCCATACATTATGTAATGCACTAGGGGGTGGGTGGCTCCTTATGTTTGTGTGTTTGATTCAGTGTTACAAAGTGTTACAAGTGGGGTGGGTGCATCTTGAAAATGTGTTATGTAATATATGGACAACCGCTAACAGATAGTGAGTTGTAGCTGGAGAGTGTTTCACATCTTCTTATGCCTTATGTGGGCAGTGACAGGGCGATGGAAGGCTAGTAGTCCCCTAAAGACCTTTTTGATTGGAGGGACAGTGAGCATTGAAAATTGACAGCCACAGAATGCCCCTTGAAGACTAGGAATGCGAGCACAAGGTCCCAGGAAACTGTAGAAACAGATGGGGAAGGAATGTAGTGGGGGTGAAGGAGTCATGCCAACAGGCCCAACTTCTTGCAGACAAGGGTTAATATACAAGGTCAGAGTAGAACTCTAAACCCAGCCTAGTCAAACCTGTTGTATATCCCTGATCTTGGCTTTTTCTTCCTGAGACTTATTCAAAACCAAAGATCCAGTTTGGAATAACTGATGGACACATACAAAATTAAGTTGATTTTCCTAAGTGATTCTTTCTCTTAAGTTATAAGACTTCCTGCCCTGCATTTCAGCAGGTTCATGAGCTTTCATCTGTATCCTCAGTTCAATGTAAATCATTTTTCCATTGTTCTTGTGTGAGCGATGCTTCAAAACGGAGCTATGCCACAAGGGCACTCATCATCTCAATGTTGCCCTTTGTCATTAGAAATATCAACCCTTTTCATTCATTAGTCAACCTGACACAAATGTAATTTGTGACAGAGAGCAAAGGGGAAGACAGAAAGAGGATTTGTTTATACTAGAAATATTTTTAAAACACGGTCTCCAATGCATAGTAAGAATTAATATTATTTTCACCATTTATATGTAATTATAGATACAGTATGTCTGCCTGCCTCTCTCTTAAGAATTACATTTAAGATTTTAATTTTTTTTTAAAAGGATCTCAAAGTTCTTTAAACAAGTCTCCTGATTACCTTCCCCCCCTCCCAAAGGAGGTAGCATTATTATTCTCACCTTACTGATAAGTAGACTGAGGCTCAACAGTCCAAGCTCAAACCACAGGTCAGTAAGCGTGGCAGAACTAAGAACCCACCTCTCTTAATTCCTAACCCCTAAACACTAAAACTTGCTCACTCCCCAGGCCTCTCCAAAACGAATAGTTCTAACTTCAGAATGTCTATTATAATTATTCATGTAGAGGTAAAGTGTTTACACCATGAAAATATTGCCATCTGCTATGCTTTACTTGATCAGTTTTCACAATGGAAACCTTGTTTACTAACTGCATGACACAACTAAAGAATGAGGTCAAGAATTCCACAGGAGCAAGTCAAGGAGACCCTATTTCCCTCTTTCCTGTTAGATCTTTGGAAAGAGGGGATGGCAGCAGAGTTTTCTTTTTGTGATCCGGTATGTATAGTCATACGGGTTCACTTTCTACTTTGGGGAATGCATGTGAATTTCAGATGCCAACTGAAAGAGTCCAGCGTAGAAATGTTTGATATGAAGGTGCCAACTGAATCTGAATGCAAAAGGTTTCTGAGCAGTGTTTAGCTTAGATATGCACCCCAAGGTTTGGTTGCTTATCCAGATTCGATGGGACTTTTTAGGTTGTCCCCAAGCTGTTCAGCTAACATCCCTCCCAACTGCTGTACAACCCCATTATCCAAAAGAGCCTGTGACCCTTCTAACCTAGACCCCACACAATCCATGTGCTTTGAAACCTCTTTTCACTCCTCCACCCATCCACCACAAATTTTTCTTGAAGGTCAGGCTCTCTGGTCTTACAGCTCTCTCAAGGATCTGGTCGTGTCTTCAGGGTGGCTCCCTCATCCAGCACCTGTATGGGCAAGCTGATAGTTATGTTTACCCCCAGCTCACCTTCTAAGGCCTTTCCCAAGCCATCTTTTATACTTAGTGATTCTGTCCCTACCAGAAAAGCATTTATCCAAATGTTTCAGAATCACAAAAGGGTCTTGATTCAAGTCAAAGGTTTAAGTATAGGTGAGGGAGTTTTATATCCATTCTAACAGGAATTCTTGTATATTCCTCAATAGTGATGGTCCTGAACTGGGACATTATATCTAACCCTCCCAAAACTTGAAGGAGATACATGTGCTGCAGACCCATTATAGACACCCAAGTAAAAAGACCAGCCTGGAGCTCTGTCTCTCTGTTTCTTCCCAGCTTTGTCATTTTAGATTTTACTTCCAGATGGTGTCTTGGGAATAAGATTTGTTAGGAGGGTATGTAACGATACCATTCTACTGCCTTTCTACAAAAGGATGGAGAATAAGGATGTGCCACCAGCTTAGCGAAGACTGTGTGAGAGAGAGTTAAATTGGTTCACTCTTAGCCCCTACAGCTTGCAAAGAAAGAGAGAGAGAGAGAGGGAGAGAGTCACTGTTAAATTTTCCCACTAATCTGATGAGAAGAGAGAGACAGACAGAGAGAGTTCACTTGGCTAATTTTCTAGCCAGCAGCTACAGCAATGCTTCTATTAGGAGATATGAAAAGAGACAAAGAGATATAATAACTATAGATTGGCTTTGTTGGCCAGAAGTTCTAACTATGCTGGGGGGGGTGGGGGGAGAGTATGGAGGCATACTCCCAAGGGACATTTTTGTTTTAATATCATCATTTTGGTGCATCTCTATCTGCACATTCAATTAACACTGAATGAAAATAAAGGTTTTTAACATGTCACACTGTCTATCCAGCTAAACTTGAATAAAAGCTAGAAAAATTCCTTGACCTTGTATTATTCTCCTTTGTGAGCACTTGCAAGAACAAATTTTGCTGGCCCAATATTTCAGGGAAAATAATCCCTAGAAAAAATATATTTATTTCTTCTATTTCTGTCCCTCTGTTTTCATTCTTTTTTATACAGAAAAGTTGAACACATGCCATCTTTGCTTATATGTTGCCCAGTCCACCAGTGTTAGGATTACTATCAAACTTTTTGTCAAATCCCTTATACCATCCTTCCTTCTTACACTAATTCACTCTAAACAGAAACTACCCATGACTTGTCTCCTTCTTTTTCTTTCTTACATTAAATCAGTAATGCTTCCCAAAGCACAAGCAGTTGAGAGTTATGCATTTTCACATTTCTCATCTACAGTAATTCCTTTTTGTTCCTCCCCCTCTCCCGCAACCTCCCTCTCCTGAGTGGTAGCTTGGATAAAAACAACAATGCCTGAAGCAAATACTTTCATAACCTTGTATACTGGGATGATTACACTGGAGCGCCTAACATGAGGGAACACATTTCTAGGAATGGGTGTGCGCCTGAAAGAAACCAGGGAGTACAGGGAATCTTGTAAGAAAACCTGTTTTCATGACATTGCCGAGCTTGATTTCAAGAACCAAGCAGTTTGACTTTATTTTGATGAGCACCTGACCTTTAGAGGGATGAGCTGCACGTAACTTTTTCTGATTCACTCATAACCAATCTAAACATTTAACTTTTTCTTGTCATTTGTGATTCTTACATGGCAAATAGAGTGACTGTTGTGCAGTGGTTAGAGCAAGGAGCTACCAGTCAGAGGATTTGGGGTGATATTCCTGGCTTTGTTATAGGCTTCATGTGTGATCTTGGGCAAATCCATACTTTTCTGTGCCTCGGTTTCCTCAATTATGCCATTTAGATAATGATACCACCTACCTTACAGGAGGTTTGATTCATTAATATTTGTGACACATCTTAAGCACATCAGATAAACACCCTGTAAAAAGGAAAGTACTTCAGTAAATTAGTGACCATCTCAGAGTTCACCATTGGGCTGAAACACCTCTCAGAACTTCATTATAACGATGAGGCATAGAACTTAGATTTATCTAGCTATGACCTCCAGTGCTGTAGTCTATAAGTACTAGGCCCTTACCATTCGATCTATAGGGAAATCACCTTTAATGATTAGTAAGATTGAACCTATATTGATTCACTCAGTAAAGGGTAGTTGTACACATGCAAAGTAGCCAGTTCATTACATGCTCCCATAGTAAGAATAAGCTCATCCTCACATATCTGGGATTTACTGCTAACAATCTATGACATACAGTTGAAGTCAGTCTAATTCCAGCCAGTATAAGATATGGGGAATACACGTACATGAGCTAGTTCATTACAGTAGTATATTCATGCCCTCTTTATATGCCAAAGTCACTTGCTTCCATGAAAGGCCAGGAGAGCAATTGTGAACGGGATTCTGAAATGAATAGGTAGCATTGTTTGGACAGAGGACTAATGCGGTTACAATAGTATTCATTGCTATAGAAGCCTTCATGAATTTGACGACTATATTTTTAAATGAATTCCCCTCTCAGAAATCACTCTGAGCTACTAAATAATTACAGCCAGTGGTATTATTTGTTTTGTCAATAGAACTTTCAGCTCTCTCTTTATGACTGTCTCTGTTCTATATAATCAGATACCAACTGGTCTCTGTATTGCATGTTAGCAAAGCAGCAAGGCTCTGAAGTGTAATTAGAAAGGCAAAGGGATCTATATGGGTATCAAGGTTGGCACAGATTCCTTTGTAGCATCAGGGCATTAATGACGACAGGGACTATCCAGTGTAATCATTAATATTTCTTTTTTTAAGCTCAGGGATAGTCCTACATTTTTAAAGAGTTCTGAAGGATATTGGCTAGAGGCTATCAAAGCAGACCAGGCAGCCACATAGACCAGAAAAATATTAGAAGCAATGATATCTTCAGTGCCTGTGTCATGTGTGAGTGATTGTGGCCTCTGTGGTGTGGAAATTTTGTCAGCTGCTGTTGACAGCTCCCCATTGCTTCCAAAGTGATGACTTTTCAATCATGCTTCTGGTTCTCCCATGGAGGGAGCTGCAGAAGAAACAGTGCTTAGGTTCAGCTCAGGCTGCATGAACTGGGTTTGAATTTGGCTTGATTTGCATTTTTCCTGAACTATTCACCAAGACCAAAGGAAAAAAGTAAATCAAAATATTATCCCCATCTTCTGTCATGATGTCCAAGACTGTTGAACCAAAAAGTGGATCTCCTGAGAGAAGGAAAGAAGTTCTGCAAGACAATCCTCCCTGTTACACTAGCTCAACTTCTCTTCATCCATTATTTGGTACAACTGAAGAGGAACAGAGCAGATAAAGGGCTCTTGCATTATGCTGGGCTTCACTACTAGTCAACTGTGCTACATAGCTCTGAGAGGAATTAAAATGAAAAAAAAACAAGCCAGCCACCTTTTCCATGTTAGGATAAACTTTTTAGAAATACAAATCCTATTAAAACAATTACATTTCTTTTATTAAATTTTCCTCTGAAGAAAGCAAAGACACAAACTCATACATTTAAAGCAAGCCCAGCAATGATTGTTACACTGTCTAGTCTGCTGTCAAAACTCTAGATGAGTACCATGCTCTCTTCTGCTGAAACACCGCCACTTCTAGGGTGAATTGCAGGAACTGTTTAATGATGGACAGCAGCCACTACATGATGGTTTATTGCAGAAAAATGAAGAAAAAACCCCCAAAAACCTTTAACCTGGTGAAGCTATTTGGGGAATCCATGCAGGCAGAATGTAATTACTCAAGATGAAATTTGGTCTGTACACCATTGCTCTGATCCAACTCCAATTGAAACAGATAGCATTCCTTCTATTGACTTCAGTGGATGACAGATCAGGCCCCATCATTAATACCCCCACTTTTATGAAAAGTGCCAAGTTAGTTTTTTATTGCGTTAAGTGGGAAAGACCTCAATTTTATATCTAGTTGCACCTTGTACAACACAGTAGCCAACCCCATGTTTGAGCATTGATTCAGTGTCATCTGTTATACAGGAGTTTTTCCTGAAAGCTTTCCACTTAAGTACTGATGTAGTCCAACATTGCTTAGCTTGTGAGAACAGACAAGATCATAATACAAAGTGATATTACTAATTATTATTATTATTTATTACACTAGCATCAATTAAGATTAAAACCCCATTGGGCTGGGCACTGTACAAATATAGCATAAATACAGTCCTGGTCCTTAAGAGTTTACAGTCAAAATAATTAAACATAAATAAGATGGGTGTTGAAAATACGCAAGTTGAGGTCAACAAAAAGAACTTCATACAGTAATTGTTATCTGCAGCAGTATTTGCCATTAAAAAGCCAACATTTACCAACAATAACACATTGTATTATCCAACAGAGTATTACCCTGTACTTAGAATAAGAATTCATAAACATCAAAAGATGTGGCATTGACACCACACACTGGAAGACAGCAGCCCAGGATAGGGATAACTGGTGAAGACTTGTTAGAGAGGGAACGTCCACTTTTGAGGAAAATCTCCTTGCCTTGGTCACAGAAAAATGCCAGAAAAGAAGGAAAGACAACAGTCATGCAGCAATTGTGGCCCAACCCTGTCTTCCAACACCACCTGCAATGTCTGCCAACAATCCCGTGGCTCAAGGATTGGACTCCTCCGTCACCAAAGGACCCATGAAAAACAAAACCTGTGAAAGAGATCATCTTCGACGTTGAGGGATTGCCAATGATGACGACCCTGTACTTAGAATAAGAATTAACTGGGGTTGCTGTGATCCTATGTGGTGAAAACAACTTTGCCGCATCTGTATGTAGATTTTGCAGTGAGAGCAAGGATCCAGTGCTGTGCAATGGGCCAGGTGATGGAAATTATATGGGCAGATCCTCAACTGGGGTAAATTGGCATAGCCACATTAACTTAAATGGAACTTTGCCAATTTACCCCAGTTGAGGATCTGCCCCAGGATGTTAACCCTCACTTTTAAATCAGAAAGAGTTGTAAACTGGTTCTGCAAGAAGGTAATTCAGGGTCATGTGTGGATGCATGTCAGGGAGTCCAACCAGCCATCGGCCCATTAAAATACAAAGAACAAGAACAAGGGTCCTGCACTTAGGATGGAAGAATCCAATGCACCGCTACAGACTAGGGACCGAATGGCTAGGCAGCAGTTCTGCGGAAAAGGACCTAGGGGTGACAGTGGACGAGAAGCTGGATATGAGTCAACAGTGTGCCCTTGTTGCCAAGAAGGCCAATGGCATTTTGGGATGTATAAGTAGGGGCATAGCGAGCAGATCGAGGGATGTGATCGTTCCCCTCTATTCGACACTGGTGAGGCCTCATCTGGAGTACTGTGTCCAGTTTTGGGCCCCACACTACAAGAAGGATGTGGATAAATTGGAGAGAGTCCAGCGAAGGGCAACAAAAATGATTAGGGGTCTAGAGCACATGACTTATGAAGAGAGGCTGAGGGAGCTGGGATTGTTTAGTCTGCAGAAGAGAAGAATGAGGGGGGATTTGATAGCTGCTTTCAACTACCTGAAAGGGGGTTCCAAAGAGGATGGCTCTAGACTGTTCTCAATGGTAGCAGATGACAGAACGAGGAGTAATGGTCTCAAGTTGCAATGGGGGAGGTCTAGATTGGATATTAGGAAAAACTTTTTCACTAAGAGGGTGGTGAAACACTGGAATGCGTTACCTAGGGAGGTGGTAGAATCTCCTTCCTTAGAGGTTTTTAAGGTCAGGCTTGACAAAGCCCTGGCTGGGATGATTTAACTGGGAATTGGTCCTGCTTCGAGCAGGGGGTTGGACTGGATGACCTTCTGGGGTCCCTTCCAACCCTGATATTCTATGATTCTATGATTCTATGAACTACAAGTCACAACAGAAGCACAAATGATGCCCTTTTCCCATCCAAGGTACAATTCCTTGTTTTTTTTAAAAAACAAATCCTTGCTCTGAGAGACACACACACGCACACATTTGAGCATTCTGAAATCTGTTTTGCTGAAAACAGGGACAGCAAAAAGGAAACGTACATCTTTAATTACTATCCTATTGTTGGTAGAATTTATAAATTATGATATTGTTACCTGAGGGCTTGCTGACAGACTGCTTCAGTTCTCCTGAGTCTGGCTCTAATCCCAGTCTCTCCTTTCTCTTTTGAATCCTGGAATGCAGACAAAAAAGGGTTTTCCTTCCATAAAACCAACTTGTCTGAACCCAGATTATTGTGCTGTGTCACTGCAAAAGGGTGCACCACTCATATCACTCAGCTTTTAACCAACAATAAAAAATATCTGCTGTACTTACTACTCTTCTCCCAAAATAATGGAGGCCATTTCACATCCTGACTCTTATGAAAATGCAGCAGAGCTCAGCCTGGGTCTGAAAGAATTGACTTGCTTGGGTACTGTACCCACCCACAGATATCTCTCAAGGTATGTCTTCCCTGCACAGTTAAACTACGTGATTGGCACTTGAGTCTGAGTCAGGTTAGCCTCGCCTGGGTGTGAGCATCCCCACTGCAAAGCCCTATCCTCGTTACTGTGTCCTCACTTGCCCATGTGTATCCGCGGTTCATTGTGATGAGATGTGCTCGGATTTTCTCCTAGTCAACTGTGGGAGACCTCATTTGTCATTCAGGGGAAGGGCACTGGAGGACTATCAGCACTCCAGTGATTTTGCCTGTGGTCCTCACTGCAAAGTGGGTGAGTTCCAGCTCTGAAACCAGACCTGGGCTCTAATCTATATCCCTATCAGATAAGCTAGCCTGAGTTTAAAGCACGTTCCAAGTAAACCCAGGTCAGAGGTTTTTTTCTGTGTGGATGGCAGGACAGTTTGGGCTAAAGCCCAAATAAGAGCACAGGTTAACTGTGCAGTGGAAACATACCCTTAAACACCAGTCAGTAAGTAGTCAAGGTTTGACTACCCAGCATCCTGTTGCATGAGTAATTTATTATAAAAACTACCAATTATTATTCTGTACCAATACCCAATGCATGAAGGAGAAAACACTAACATGTCAGGAAGGCTAAAGGGGAGTACTAAGAAGAAAAACATGTTTTTTTGTTTTGTTTTTTTTGTTTTTTTATAAAGGCAGCTGAAGAAAAAGTAAACAACAACAAAAAAGAGGGCATAACTGATGAGGACATCAACTCGTTGATTCTGGGGCGTCCTGTGCAGTCATCTCTTTGCATCTACCGGGAAGACCCTGCCTCCTATAATACATTTATGGTGTTACAGATATCCTGCAGGAATTTATCAGCTGGGAAGATGAAGTAGTATGTGAAGTGTGTTAGAGTAATCTCAGTTCATGAGAAAGTTTTCAATGTCACATCTTCATCTACTTGGGTTAAGATGTTGTCAAAGTATATAGAATAAGTAGGGCTGGGCTTGGTCACTCCTTGAAGGAGGGACCACCAGAAAAACCAGAGTTCTGCTGGATGGGGTGCTGACTCAGTAAATGGAGTCACTCCATTTTTCACTCTAAGTCAATATCAAACCAGCCTGAAGTTGGAGCCCCAATACTGTTGAAGGTGTCATCCCAGTTGATTAATTACATTCTGGCTTGTGTACATTTTTTCCTTTAGTTTCAACCAGAGAATGTACTATTCAATGCATAAAACTCACCATTCACATTCCAGATACCAGCAGTAATCCTAGTATATTCTTACATTTAGAATAGAAGATGCTATGGCACCACACTCAATTGGTTTTCAATTGAACCTATTGTACATTACAGTATTAGCACTGCTAGTGTTGCCCAAATTATTCCTTTATTGTTGTGCTACGGTAGGAATCTTTTCTACTAAGAATTTTTAACCCAGAAAAATTAAAGCTTTTCCCAAACAACTGAAAAACAAAATAGCATTAGCTGAAACAAAATTCAAACACTGCACTCTAGGAAGATAATATGGGGAAACGGTGGTGAGCTAATAGGCAACTGCTCCTCCCCAGCAGCCTTTCAGTGTATGTGTCATGACTTTTCAGACTGGGCTGGAGAAAAAGCCTACCCCACACTCACCCAGCAGTGGCAGCTCCTGTCCCGCATGGTTGGGCCCAGCTCCCCACTAAAGGTGTTGCAACATGGCGCACAGGGTCACATGGCAGTGCAAGCCTATGTACCATGTCACTACACCATTCATTCACATTTGGATTAAGATTGTGGTGCCAGGGTGTAGGATGCTGCTGAGTGGTCAGTGCTGGCTCAACCATTTCTCCCTCTTGTAAAACTTGGATCCATCACTGCAGCTGAAAATAATAAGGTGAAAATGGTCCAAATAGGCAAGTTTATAAAAACTGAGGACAACTGTCCCCAACTACACTGCAGTCACTTAGAATCAGTAGATACAAATTGGTGGGTTGCTGTCTTTGTAGTTCAAAGTCTTGGCAGCTACATGCATAGAGTTTGGGTAACTTGGAATTCCCTGGGCTCCCATGGAACTGAAATGTATCCATATCCTTGTAATGCAGTTTCTCTGTATAAATGCACCAACCTCCCACTAAGAAAATTAGCTCTTTAATCACTTGAATCCAAATAAAGCATTGTTATATCCTAAAGGCACTGAAGTTCTGTGCTTCTGAAAGAGTGCCTGAACATTTCCCAAGCACAGTTTGAGTGTGGGGGAGAGCACTTTTATTTAATTTTCTATAATTAAAGAACAATCCAGACAGAAACCAAAGTTGCATTTGTGGTGTTGCTCACAAAAAGCATAGGAACCTGCCTTCAGCCAATCTTATATTAAGGTATATTGGGGTAGGGGGTGATGATGGTGGGGAGGAAGGTGTAACTGCCCAACATCAAACAAGAAAAGAGAGAACAAAAGCCTGAAAACTCTCCATTGTTACCCAGGAAGGAAGCTCTGTGTTGAGACAGCTAAGGACACCTCATGTTCTCCACCCACAGTGATTTGTGGGACTTCAGACTACAAGTTTAACTTTTCAGGTTTGCAGTGAATGTTCAGATTTTCCATCAAGAACCTGAATCAAATGGCTCCCTCATTCACACTTAGAATTTGCTGAGCCAGGCGATAAATTAGATATGCAAAGGCGAGTTGTAAAGGGAATATCTTTGCAAGTCCTTAAGTGACCTCTTCCAACATCCTACAAGCCTCAGAAGATTCTACAAGCAAGTCATCTTCATAACATCCCGCTTAAATAAGCACCCAAGAACCATTCCAAAGGGAATCCCTATTGTCCTGATATATTGATATGAAACTAATAATAATGGAGCTGTCTTTTTTGATGGGTCCTTCACAAGTTTGGCTGGTGATGGATTTCATCACAGGCTACTACTTTCAGCAGTTTCTCCCACCCCAACCTTGATGGGACTACCTTGGAGTTTTGCTCAAGGACTTTCTTTCCTCATTTCTTTTTGTGTTTTTTTTTATTAATTTTCATGAAGACACAATAAAAATACAAAAAATAAATGACCTACAGCTTGTATATGTTACCAAATACCGCACATTTCACAGGATATCCAATAACATTATGCAATCATGCAACTTTACAACTTGTCAAATCTGCAAGACCCACACAACACAAGATCAGACAGTATTACACAAACATAAAATGTTACCGTTGGAGTAATAGTAATAATAAAAAAGAACACCAAACACAAATAGGCAAAAATGGGAAGGAGGGAACCATGGAGCGGGCGGGGGGAAGCAGAGCAGTCAAAGAGAATGGAAGTCTCATTGTTTGAGCTATCTCAGCATTCTTTATCCAAACGTATCAAGAAACGGGGTGCAAATTTTTTGAAATCAAATAATTACTCTCTACATCAATAAGCTATTCTTTCTTTTGCTGCTAACTCAGACACGTCTGAATACCACTGCTCTATTCTGGGCATTAACCTATTCCTCCATTTTTATAAAACCATGCTCTTGGTAATCATCGCAGCCCTCAAGAACCAAAGTCTTTGTGGTGGCGTCAAACACAGCATAGTAGGCACATAACCTAGGATAACATTTTCAGCTGAGGTTTGGTTACTGAAGCCAAGCACTTTTCACTCTTCTGTCTACTTCCTTCCGCAGTTTCCTGACTGTTGTACAGTCCCACAGCATATGTGTCAGTTAGCAGCAGCAGTGGCAACTCCAGCTCCCAGGTCTGCCTGCTGCTGCTTCAGTATCAATCAGGTAAACTTTTAATAGCTATTAAATTATACATTGGGTGGGGTGTGGAAATAACTATTTTGTGATTTGTGCCTCACTTGTCAAAAAAGTCATCAGCTGCCACTGTGGATAGGACCTTGGCAGGGGACTAAGAGACTTAGGTTTAATTCCTGTCTGTGTCACTGGCCTAATGTATGACCTTGGGAAAGTCATTTCACCTCTGTGTACTTCTGTTTTCCCTCCACTCCATTGTCTGATTAGAATGTAAGCGGTCTAGAAGAACTGGCTCTTGCTTTTGTACAGTGCTGGAACAATGAGGGCCCTGAGCTTGGTTGGGGCTTCTGATGCAATTATAATATAAATAATGAATAGTAGTAGTAATATAAAGATAGATCTTGTATTCATAATTCCTATAGGAAATCTCCTGGATCCCCATGGCTGTATGCTGTGTAGAAGAGCTGCATCTAGCGTCACCATCTCCCATAACACGCGTGGATCCCAGCTCTGCCGTATGCTTTCAGAGAGGAGTCTATAGAGTGGAGGAAAGAATGGTTGAGGAGGTGCCATGTTCCACATCTATCGCTTCTGATCCAGTTCTAGTTTGGAACCCCTCCTCCAAATCTGCTG
This sequence comes from Natator depressus, assembly GCF_965152275.1. NCBI lineage: Eukaryota > Metazoa > Chordata > Testudines > Cheloniidae > Natator > Natator depressus. The sequence continues at coordinate 106,185,531 of NC_134239.1, read as the reverse complement.
GCTTATGCTCCCCTTTGCTAGGAAATTAAATGAAGCATATGGCTCAAAGTCATGAATTTTTCCTGGTACTAAGGGCTTGTGTGTCCTCACTGCAGCTCTGTTTACAGTAAAAAATGACACGAACATTTATATATATATATATATATATATATATATATACACAGAGAGAGAGAGAGAGAGAGAGATAAATATATTATTCCTCCCCTTCTTCACTTGTGGAAATACCTTCTGGGATTGCTGATCTTTTTTCTTCTTTTTTTTAACTTCCAAAATCAGAGCCTGATTTTTTAATCCGGGTTTAGTTAAACTTCCTCTACTGCTTCTGGCACTTGTCGTCAAAAATAAAAGAGTCAAGTAGAGGGGGAGGAAATGCTAATTAGCCCCTGTCACAATTCATGCTCCTGTTGTAAGAATTCACAGTATGCAAATCAGGTTAAAGCTACCCTAAGAGTGTCAGACCGTGCTACCACTGATAGAAATTGACAATCCCAGGGTTAAAAGGTAAAGGAGGCTCTCCCCTTTCTTCTCCACAGTACTGTGTCTTTTTGCTCAGTCCAGCCTAAGGTACACACATTAATAAAAAAGACAGTAGAAAGGTGAGGAGCTGGAGTGTTTTTTTTATTAATAATACACACTCTGCTCTACGGCATTGCTGCTATATTACAGTAAAAAAGAGATTAGTAGGTTTTAAAAAAAAACCTGAACCTGCCCTGCAATTCAGTGTAAATGTCACAGCAGCAAATATAAAACATGGTTAATTTCTAAAATAAATAGGGTGCTTTCTAACTTGTATTATCATTGGATCTGATAGGCTACCATTCATTTGAATCAAGAATAATTTAGATAATCCAAAGTAATCATTTGACTAGATGGCCCAAAATTATACCCAGAGGTCAAAGAGCAATAAGCACCGTCAGGAATTGTGTTCTTCCCTTTTAGCCTTTGTTGTACCCTACTAAATACAGATACATTCCCAAAAAAAACAGGCTGGCACACATGTTTTGAAGAGAGCAGCTTTTACTCTGATCACTCCTGCATTCTTCCTACAAGAAGTAGCCTTTCAACTAAGGAAATGGAACCTAAGTTCCTGTAACCACTCAACCTGCAGCATTTACAATAGGAATTCAAACACATCAATGGTGGCCTCAATTTTGGTTCCATTTGTGCACATCACAAATGGCAGCATGTCCTCAGACAAACCTCGTGAATGAAGCTGCTGGATTGTAGAGAAATCTTGCTACATTAGCAAGATTTATCCACAGAAAAATTACATTTGCCTGACTGTGATAGAGCCATTCAGGTTTTAGAGAACTTCAAACTGAAAACAAAAAATCCTTCGGGGATTTTTTTGTTGAACTTGCACAAACATAAAAGAAGAATAATCATAGAACATTAGGGTTGGAAGAGACCTCAGGAGGTCATCTAGTCCAATCCCCTGCTCAAAGCAGGACCAACCCCAACTAAATCATCCCAGCCAGGGCTTTGTCAAGCCTGGCCTTAAAAACCTCTAAGGATGGAGATTCCACCATCTCCCTAAGTAATCCATTCCAGTGCTTGTCCACCCTTGTAGTGAAATATTTTTTCCTAACATCCTACCTAGACCTCTCCCACTGCAACTTGAGACCATTGTTCCTCGTTCTGTCATCTGCCACCATTGAGAACAGCCTAGTTCCATCCACTTTGGAACCCCCCTTCAGGTAGTTGAAGGCTGCTATCAAATCCCCCTCACTCTTCTCTTCTGCAGCCAGTTCCCTCAGCCTATCCTCATAAATTATGTGCCCCAGCCCCCTAGTCATTTTTGTTGCCCTCCGCTAGACTCTCCCCAATTTGTCCACATCCTTTCTATAGTGGGGAGCCCAAAATTGGACTCAGTGCTCCAGATGTGGCCTCACCACTGCCGAATAGAGGGGAATAATCACTTCCCTCGATCTGCTGGCAATGCCCCTACTAATGCAGCCCAATATGCCGTTAGCCTTTCTGGCAACAAGAGCACACTGTTGACTCATATCCAGATTGTTGTCCACTGTAATCCTCAGGTCTTTTTATGCAGAACTGTCACTTAGCCAGTTGGTGCTCAGCCTCTGCACTTGTCCTTGTTGAACCTTGTCAGATTTCTTTTGGCCCAATCCTCCAATTTGTCTAGGTCACTCTGGACTCTATCCCTACCCTTCAGCATATCTACCTCTCCCCTCAGCTTAGTGTCATCTGCAAACTTGCTGAGGGTGCAATCCATCCCATCATCCAGATCATTAATGAAGATGTTGAACAAAACCAGCCCAAGGACTGACCCCGGGGCACTCTGCTTGATATCAGTTGCAAACTATACATTGAGCCCTCGATCACTACCCGACAATCTAGCCAGCTTTCTATTCACTTTATAGTCCATTCATCCAATCCATACTTTTTTAACTAGCTGGCAAGAATTCTGTAGGAGACTGTATCAAAAGCTTTGCTAAAGTCAAGGTATATCTCATCCACTGCTTTCCCCATATCCACAGAGGCAGTTATCTCATCATAGAAGGCAATCAGGTTGGTCAGGCATGACTTGCCCTTGGTGAATCCATGTTGACTGTTCCTGATTACCTTCCTCTCCTCCAAGTGCTTCAAAATGGATTCCTTGAGGACCTGCTCCATGATTTTTCCAGGGACTGAGGTGAGGCTGACTGGTCTGTAGTTCTCTGGATTCTCCTTCTTCTCTTTTCAAAATATGGGCACTATATTTGCCTTTTCCCAACCATTTGGGACCTCCCCCAATAGCCACGAGTTTTCAGACAATGACCAATGGCTCTGCAATCACATCAGCCAACTCCCTCAGCACCCTTGGATGCATTGCATCCGGCCCCATGGACTTGTGCATGTCCAGCTTTTCTAAATAGTCCTTAACCTTTTCTTTCACCATTGAGGGCTGCTCGACTCTTCCCCAGGATAGCAGTCTGGGAACTGACCTTGTCTGTGAAAGCCAAGGCAAAAAAAAACATTAAGTACTTCAGCTTTTCCCACATCATCTGTCACTAGGTTGACTCCCCCATTCAGTAAGGGTCCCACACTTTCACTGACCTTCTTCTTGTTGCTAACATACCTGTAGAAACCCTTCTCGTAGCCCTTAACATCCCCTGCTAGCTGCAACTCCAATTGTACTTTGGCCTTCCTGGTTACACCCCTGCATGCTCAAGAAATATTTTTATACTCCTCCTTAGTCATTTGTCCAAGTTTCCACCTCCTGTAAGTTTCCTTTTTGTGTTTAAGCTCACTGAAGATTTATCTGTTAAGCCAAGCTTGTCGCCTGCCATATTTACTATTCTTTCTGCACATCAGGACTCCTGGACTCCTTTCCCCCTCATATTAGACTCCTAGGGGATCTTGTCCATCAGTTCCCTAAGGGAGTCAAAGTCTGCTTTTCTGAAATCCAGGGTCTGTATTCCTGCTGCTCTCCTTTCTTCCTTTTGTCAGGATCCTGAACTAGACCATCTTATGGTCATGGCTGCCCAGGTTGCCATTCACTTCTACTTCCCCTACCAATTCTTCCCTGTTTGTGAGCAGCAGGTCAAGAGGAGCACGGCCCCTAGCTGGTTCCTCCAGCACTTGCACCAGGAAGTTGTCCCCAACACTCTCCAAAAACTTCCTGGATTGTCTGTGCACTGCTGTATTGCTCTCCCAGCAGATGTCAGGATCATTGAAGACCCCCATGAGAACCAGGGTCTGCAATCTGGAAACTTCTGTTATTTGTCCCAGGAAAGCCTCATCTACCTCATCCTCCTGGTCTGGTGGTCTATAGCAGATGCCCACCACGACATCATCCCTGTTGCTCTCGCCTCTAAACTTAACCCAAAGACTCTCAACAGGCTTTTCTCCAGTTTCATACCGGAGCTAAGAGCAATCATACTGCTCTCTTACATACAGTGCAACTCCTCCACCTTTTCTCCCACGCCTGTCCTTCCTGAACAGTTTATACCCATCCACGACAGTGCTCCAGTCATGTGAGTTACCCAACCAAGTCTCTGTTATTCCAATCACATCGTAGCTCCTTGACTGTGCCAATTCTTCCTGCGAATTTCCCAGGCTTCTGGCGTTTGTGTACAGGCACCTAAGATAACTAGACGACTGTGCTACTTTCTCAGTATGAATCAGGAGGCCTCCCCTTTGGCACCCTCCTCCTTGTGTTTCCTCCCAGTATCCCACTCCATTTACCTCAGGGCTTAGGTGTCCATCCCCCAGCGAGCCTAGTTTAAAGCCCTCACTAGGGCTAAAGCAGGAATGGGGCTGAAGCCTGCCTGCAAAGATGCTCTTCCCTCTCTTCTTATGACTCCTTCTTCCTGGAACAACATCCCATGCTCGAAGAATCCAAAGCCCTCTCTCTGACACCGCCTGAATATCCACACATTTACTTCCACAATTTGATGGTCCCTACCTCCTCCTTTTCCTTCAACAGGGCGGATGGATGAGAACACTACTTGCACCTCAAACTCCTTTATCCTTCTTCCCAGAGCCACATAGTCTTCAGTAACCCACTCAAGGTCATTCTTAGCAGTATCATTGGTGCCCACATGGAGAAGAAGGAAGGGGTAGCAGTCCGAGGGCTTGATCGGTCTCAGCAGACACTCTGTCACATCCTGAATTCTAGCTCCAGGCAAGCAGCACGCTTCTCGAATTTCCCGGTCTGGATGGCAGATGGATAACTCTATCCCCCTTAGGAGGGAGTCCTCGACCATCACCACCCATCGTCTCCTCCTCTTGGGAGTGGAAGTAGTGGAACCCCCATCCTTAGGACAATGCATCCCATGCCTTCCGGTCGATGGGGTCTCCTTCTAATCCCTTCCCTCAGATGACTCTTCCAAACCATTCTCCATTGTTTTCAGGCTCTCTGCACCAGTACTACAGTTTCTTACCTCTATCTGCATTGGGGGTACATGAGTTCTCCTCTGACTTCTTGTGGAGGTCACATGCTGCCAATTTTCTTCCGCATTCTGCACTGCCCTCTCTGATTTTTCAGCATGCTGTGCCCGCAGTACCAAATGCTTACTTCTATCCAGAAAGTCTTCATTGTCTTGGATGCAACCCCGGGTTTGATATTTGGATCTCTAGTTTTTTAAACTTTAAAGTAAGCACACTGATACCTGCTGGAGAGAAAGGTGTGAAAAGAAATCCCCATCTGACAACATATTATAGTGATAGTGAGCAATCAGCTGTTGTGACCTGCCCAGGATGTGCCATGTTTGTCTTTCTCCCAGAGGACAGAAGCGACTTTGTCTGTATGAAGTGCAAGCTGGTCTCCATATTAGAAGAGAAGGTTAATGTTCCAGATTGACATCAGGTGCAAGTGTAAATTACAGTTCAAACATGTGCTATTGGTGGTGTGTATCATTGCCATGTTATAGTTATAGAAAGATGTGGGATGTGACTGCAGAGATCAGAAGTTATCCTCCATTTTGGAAAGTGAAGTTCTGGATTGCTAGGCTCAGAACAGAATGTGGCAGATTGATATTCACTTCAGGCTCTTATTGCTGTGTTTTGTAATGATTAAATAAATATAATGCTATTGTTAGACAAGCTTTCCATGCTCTAATAAGAACAACCCTTCAGTGAGACTGAGTCTGAGACCATTAATGGCCCAATCCACTGGTCTTTGACGTCTTTGATATAATGAACTTTGGATCAGGTCTTCAAAGTATGGGTCTTTACCACTTGAACTAAAGGAACAATTCCATTTGTTGATAGCAGTAGTAGGGCCATATCTCCTCATATGGACCATACATGAGAGGGAGACGTAACACACACTGAACTGATTACGAAGACTTGAGGTACAGTCTCATGGGGTCCCTGTATTAGACAGTTCTTCAGGCCAACCAAACCTATTTAACTTAAATAGGTTACACTATGTCACACTATTTAACTTAAAACAGGTTTATATGCCTTTGAAACTTACAGTATACAGAGAAAGTTCAAGGGGAGTGCTGAATTTGCAGCCTCACAGATATTATCCACTGTTATTTCTCTTTAATTAATTGTGCGGCTTGAACCCATGCCACTATCTGGCAAAATGTTGTCCTCTCGCTCCCTCTGGTGGATCACTATACAAGCTACTTTAGAAAGTCAACGCACACGCAAAATATGTCACAATCATTATAGTACAAGGTATAAGAGCCCAAATGTTCATAAAAGATCAAGATAGATGAATTTTCTTAATAAGTAGCTAAAACATCCTCTGAGTTTCCGGGGCTATGTTGCTGCTCAAGGGTTTTCAATATGATGCTCTGATGATGGAAGAACCACTTCTATCAAATATTAAGCTACTGTAAATTTACTATAATTGAATAATTTGCCTCTTAGCTTTGGTTCACTAAAACTGTAACAAGGTTCTCATCTCTAAGTGATCGTTCCACAGTCTGTTTCAATATATGTCATGTCAGACAAGGCTCATATATAGTACCATTTGAGATTTAGTAATTCCAAAGCCAAGGGACCTTGTAAAAGATCTGGATGATTGACCATAAAGTATGTACGTATTTAGTCATATTAAATTGTGATTAGAGTTTCAAGCTCCATATTTAAACACAAAATAGTTGGATAAATCTTTGCTACTTTAGAGAAGTACCATCTCATGAATTCAGATGAATAAAGGAAATTCTACAGAAATTCAAATCAAGAGGAAAGGGGGAACCATTCAATATTCATAGATATTTATATACAATATATTCACTTGGCTAGATTTCCACCTTCTGTGAGAGAATTCTGGAGGACATGATTATAAGGAGAGGCTAACTCTCTGCAGGGGTTCTGCAGGGGCTAACTCTCATGGTGCCAAGTGTCCTCAGCTCTCAGTGAAATTAAGGGCTCTTTCTGGAGGTACTCAGCACAACATGGCATCAAGACCCTAGTTTTCCCCAGATAGTTCTGTAGTATGACGGGTTTGCCCTCACTTTTTGTGGAACAAAAAGAGGGTTCAGACCCCAGAAGATGCAGATTTCTGAAGAGTTACCAGAAGTCAGGGCCTATCTGTGGATGTCCTGCACTCTGAAATAGCCTCAGGTTTCCCTGCTCCTTCTCATTGGCTTTTAATGGGATGACTCCACCCACTGTTGTCCATAGAGGGATTAGATCTTATTATTCATTTCAGTAAATTCACCCCTGCTTCCTGTGGGTAAGGGGGTGGTGCATCTGTCTCACCACCCCTCTGTCTCACTTGCTTCTCCCCAGGGGAAGCCACTTGAAGCCAGAGTGGGCCATTCCTAGATGCTGGGGTGAGATACTGTGCTGTGCTGTTAAGGCAGTTATCTACCCGTATATTCTGTTTGTAAGCACAGGGGAAACTCTGTGTTTTAGATTCTGGTGGATCAGTCCTCCACTTGGAATAAACAGACCAGCTAGCAACTATGAATGGAAGAATCTGATAAATTCAAATCTAACAGGAAGTGTTGTTGAAGTTTGAAAAATATGACTACAATTACCTTTCCACACCCAGGATCTGGTTGGGACCAGATGTGGAGGTGATCAAATACTCTACTCGGATCATTTCCAACCCAAATGAGAAGTCCTGGAAATCTCCTGAAAAAACTTAGTACCATGAGATTTCCAGTTCATTTTTGCAAAACCAAGATGTTTGGATAATTACAGGAGATACTGACACCTATTCTCCTACTTTGGAGAGCTTATCAAAGCAAATCCCGCCACTGCAAAAAAAGAAGAAGAACAAACAAAAACAAAAACATGCCACAATTTTCAGGTTTCATCATTCAACATTAAAAGCAATAATGCCATTGGTGTTCCCTCGATCAAGGATGATCTCTATCACAGATTACATATGGGTCCTGAGATGACTCAGGAGTCCGATCCTGGAACCACAAATTCACCCACAGGAGGTACAGACATTGCCTGGGGGTCAGCTGCCTGCTGGGAGAAAATTCTTTCTTTTTTCTTCCTTCTCTCTCTCTCTTTTCAGCTTTGCGGGCAAGGCGCTTCTCCAAAAGCAATAATGTATGTTGTATCTAATTGATCTTTAGGGTTCCTCATAGCACAAGTAATAAATAAATAATAATAATATGGAAGCAGGTTTGTGGCCTACTATCATTAATTGTTTTCCATTGTTAAGGGTGAAATTAAACAGAGATGATGTCAGGCAACATTTATTTAACAGGCAACAAATTCAACATAAATGATAACAGGTACCATTAATAATTAGAGGCATTTTATCAGACTTAATTTCATGATCAGTTCATTAGGCCTTGTTCTCTGGTCTGGCCAAACTCTACTTGACATTGGACTGGAAAAGAGAAGTCAAAGGTGGCATAAAGCACAACTTAGAGCAGTCTTGAGGCTTCAAGAGGTCATTCCAGAAGATGAGATTTGTCAGGTCTAGAGATCCCCGAGCCATTCCTCCTTTCTTCCAAGAACATCCTATATCAAGGGACAGGAGGGATCCCTAGGTAACTGACTAACCTGGAAATACATCTTAAATCGTGAGTTGCTCTGGGAGATTATTGCAAAAATATTTATGAAAATATTCACTGGGAACTTTAAATGGATTCATTCTGATGGTGTGCTTGTTCCATTTTTGTGTTGTCTGAGAATACTTCACGAACACATACAGGCAGGGATGTTTACAAAAACAGTGAATAGCAAATATGGGAGAATATTTGGAAAAATATTGTCTGAATTTGTTAACATAAGGATTTGCACCAGAAACTTCGTTGTATGTATTCTGCTCTTCCAATCAGGGAACTGGAAACAATCATGTGACCTGTATGTCCAATCAAAACAGATTACATTTTGAATATCACATGCAATCCACCTGTAATCAAGATCATTCTCTCACATGCCAAATCTTTAAAACTCTAATTATGCCATATTACTAGTTTGATAATAGTATCCTCTTTTTATTTATCATAATCATAGTTACTATACACAACTCCTTATGCTTCCATTTTGAGTGAGTAGCCCTAAGTGGTTAAATGGAGCTCCTTTCCAAAGGCAGTGTGTAAAGATGCATAGAAGATCAATGAATAGCTCTGTGAGGAAAGTTCATTGGCATGTTTGTGTTTAATCAGGGATGTCAACTTCGTTTTCTTGAGATAGTTGTTATTTTCTGACTGCTGTGTAGTGGTGTTAAACAATTACCAAGTTATTTGTTTTGCTTTAGAAAAAAAAATCTTTTGATGCTTATCCATTAAAATCTTGCTTGCCATTTATTGCAATTTCTCACTCTGCATAAACATCTTTTTTTCATTTTTAAACACAGACGGCTGCTTTTGCTTTAGTTTTAAAATACATTGTTGAAAGTACCAGCATTGTTTCCATCAGTGTCTTTCAGATCCCACAGCTGCATTAAGTCAATGAAGCAGTCCATCTTGTCTTAAGCAATTTGGATGTAATCAAGAACTACGTTGTAACACCCTTGGCTGCACTTGTGTTTCTATCATAGTAGCATTCTGCTTTTTCACTTTTGAAATAATATACACACTACTGTTTCTACAGCATTACAGGTGCTGAAAATCCTGAAAAAAGCAGCCAGGAGCAAAAATCTGTGATTTGGCTGTAAATCTGGAGTTAACTCTATTAACTTCAACCGAGTTACTCCGAATTCATGCTGATGAAACTCAAAGCAGAATGTGGGGTTATATGTACAACGCTGCGTGACAGGACATCATAATGTCTTCCTGACAGGTCCTCTTGTCATAATTTTTACTGTAGAAAGACAGGAATATCTCATTGTGTTACCAAAGAAAGATGAACCCATCTGGCTTACTTACTCACAGGGAGCAACTCTGAGTTATACTAGTGTAAATCTGGAGTAATTTTACTGATTTCACTGGATTTTCACCTTTGTAACTGAGGGCAGAATTTGGCCCAAAAGGCAAGAGATGTATTATCAAGTCTTGTTTCAAACATCATAGGAAAAATATCATTCTCAGCTTGGTAAAGGTCCAGAATGAGTCAAAATAGCATCCTGCCCTGGCCTCTTTCACTGCATTTTTCCTCATTCTGGAACAAATCTGGCTGAAGCATTATAGTATTAAACCCAGTGGTACAGCTGCTTCACATGCAGAGCCCCCATTTAGTTCCATGGCAGATCTCTGAGTATGGCAGCTACAACCCAAAGCCTTAGGGCCCTGATTCAGCACTCCCTCCCTGTTTAGAAAGGCACTTGAGGCTTAACTTGACTTCAATGAGCCTTAAGCACATGCTTTGCTTAATAAGGATATATTTAAATGCTTTGATGAACTGGGGCCTATATAAATGAGTAATTTGTAACAGAGCAAAATTCTCCGCCACTCAATGGCTCTCAGATGTATTCTATTCTCACTAGCTGTTTGAAACTTACATTCTTCCATTCATGTGGGAGTGACCAGACTATCAAAATCTGAATTCCTCATGCATGCCTTAGAAGAGAATACTGTCTGTACATCAGTGTGATGGCAACATTGCTGTTTGGCTTGCTAGACTATTTTGATACATTTACACATGGGCACAGCTATCTCAGGAGCCCTCATATAAAAATAATATTTGTATTCAGAACTTACATTTTAAAGCATTTAAGGATTTTTTAAAAAATATCTTGTTTTAGCTATGCAGGAAAAAGTGGCTTCCAATTAACTGTGGGAAATGTTATGCAAAATAACATGCCAGGCCATAGTGTCTCACTGTATTATAATGAGTGATTTTTTTAAGGCCAGATTCTATTCTCAGTTTACACCAATGTATATCCAGCATAACTCCATTTAAATCTATGGAGTTACTTTTGGTATTTACACTGATGTAACTGAAAACAGAATCTTGACCAGTATTTCCTCTGGCAGAAACCTCCCTCATTTGCTCCTATAGCACTTTACATTATCATTGCCTCGGATATTGGATTGCCTTATTTTCAAACCTTAGCTTCTCAAAAGTGATATAGTTTGGGTGGGGTTTTTTTGTTTTTACTTTCCCTCATAATCTAAGGATTATTAAAAAGTTCACCAGATGCAGTGGTATTATTAAGGAGAATGATGTCTAAAACACAGGACTGGGAATTGGAAAGTCTGGGGTGAGTTCCTCTCTCCTTCTCCAGACCTTTTACACCAAGTAAAAGGCTGGATTGGTGAACATGAGCAATCAAAGTCACATATTTGGCTGAGGGAAGATTCTTCCATTTCAGGCATAGCGGAAGACAGCCGTAAAGTTGTCCTCCAAGCACCTCCTTGCATGATCTGCATAGGAGGCAGACCAGGGGCAGGGTTGGGGAGAGGAGAGGTGTATCAGAGGTGGGTCTGCTGTATGCAGCTCTGTGAAGAGTCCAGGCAGTCCTGTGACCCACAGTGCAGCCCGCTGCCATAACTTAAGGATATGTCAATACTGCGATTGCAATGTCTACAATGAAGCATGTGTAGGCATTCCAAGCTAGCTTTGGTCAAGCTAGTCCACTAAAAATAATGTAGCCATGCACTACTATTTTTTTAGTGAGCTAGCTCGAGGATGTTTACATGTGCTGCAAGTGTGCTCACGAAAGCTTATGCTCAAATAAATTTGTTAGTCTCTAAGGTGCCACAAGTCCTCCTTTTCTTTTTGCGGATACAGACTAACATGGCTGCTACTCTGAAACCTGATTGCTGTGTAGACATACCCTTAGAGAGGCGCCTAAGGCTATGTAAATTATGCCAGCTGCCAATCTAGCTCCCCAAGCACCACAGAATCGGGAGGGTGCAAAGGCAATTTAAAGCCATTGTAACCCCTGCTAATTGTGGACTGCAGGTTTTATTGTGTGCCTTTTAGAGTTACAGCACAGAATATCACTCCGAGCTTTTACTCTTAAGTTTTTCACAGACTAATAATCTTGGTCAAATTCCTTCATCTCTTTGTACTTCAGTTTCCCCATCTGTGAATTAGGGACAGTGGTACTTTATTATGAGAGTGTTATAAAGCTTCATTCATTAATGTTTGTAAAGCACTTTGAAATAGAGTTGCCAACTTGGTAATATCTAAAGACCGGACACTCCAGCAGGAGTGCCAGGACCTCCCCTGCTCCACCTCTTCCCCCCAAGAACCCATCCCTGCCCTGCCACTTCCCCCAAGGCTCCACCCCATACACTCCTCTTCCCTCTTCCCCCCTCACTCACTGCTTTTCCCCTCTCACTCTCTCCTCCTGGGTCAGGAGGGACTCGCCCGCTTTGCTGGGGCTGGGAGCTGCAGCTGCCTGACACATGTAGGAGGCTGGGGTGGGTGATGACCCAGCGCCCCCTTCTCCCCCCCACGCACGGTAACTGGACTTTAGGTGTCCAGTCAGTAGATCTGACTGGACACTGTCAGGTTCCCTTTTCAACCAGACTTTCCAGTTGAAAACCAGGCACCTGGCCACGCTACTTTCAGATCCTTGGAGGGAAGTTTTCAAAAAATTACTAAGTATAATTGTTACTATTTTACTCTTTCCCAGATAATAGAATCCTGCAAGGAAAACTCCATTACTCATTTGGATTTACATGTATGTAAACGCTACAAGATTAGGCCTAAAATTAGTCCTCTAAATATATTGGATGAAATCCTGACCCCAAAACTTCCATTGACTTCAATAAGATCAGGATTTCACCTGCTACCATGCAAAACTGATTTGAATTAGAGATTTACTATTCCCCCCGCCTCCCTGCTGCAAAGAAATACTGTTCCCTCTGTTGCAAATTGGGTATCTAGGTATATTATTATGATGGTATAACACAAAAACGCAGATTAAATTTTATTTTTCTGTGGTTCTGTTTGATTCAATCTTATTGTAATCTCCTGAGATTTTAAAAAGCTTCAGTATTTACTTCTAGGCCAAAATCCAAACCATAAATTTCATTTGAATCATCTAAACCATCATCGGAACATTATATCTTCTCTATTTAAAAAACCACACACACTTGGGGTGTACATGATGAAATTCTAAAGACTCCATTTTCTGGTCTCTGATGCCCCTCACCTTTAGGTAAAGATCAATTAGTCTCTTCTTTTTAAACCCATCAAAATGGATATTTGAGTCCCCCACAAAGTGGAGTTATAATACTAAAATCCATTTTTGAAGTGATGTAGAAGGGATATGACCATTGACAAAGGGCTACTATTCAACAGTCTTCAGTATTGAAATTCTTGCACTGAAAAGGGTTAATTGCCTATTACATAAAGTTTTGAAAGAATGCCAGTCTTCTGTGTCAAATCCTATTTTCATCCCACTCAACCTTATTTTAATGACATAGAACTGGACAAATGGGGAAAAACACCCATGGCACGATTTCTGACAATGAATATTTCAGCAGGTGCCTCTTGGCTAAAAGTCTAGATAAAAGCCTTGCTCCAGGCAAATTAAGAATGGAAGAAAAGACTTCTAAGTACTGAGAGTTTATGAGAAAAGAACTAGCATAGAACCCTAGACATGATCCCTTCAATTGAAAACCTAGAGATCACAGCAAAAGGCAATTACAGTGGCTCCTCCCTTGTGTTAGTAGCCTGTATTTTGCTGTCGTGTACATCTAAAGTTTCCAGCTAAGAGAAATGCTTAGCCTCATATGTCTCATTTTAGTTGCTAAGTTATTTGTTACAAACATTATTTCCTCTTTTTCAGAGTGTAGGCAACTAAAAGCATACTGTGCAAATAAATACAGTACAAAGGCTTGTGTTTTTAAAAATAGGCCAGTCCGCTTTATGCAGGAGACACAAAACAGGTCCGTGTTGTAACAGGCTGATAGTGAAATCAGTACTGGCCAGGACCTGATCCTGCAAACTCTTACTACTGGATGAATGCCTTTCTTCCAGGAGTAGTCCCAATTCTGGACAGCATTCCAACCCTGTTACATTGCTTCCTTCAGCTCAGAGGGGCTCTCCAAGTGGTAGAGGGCCAGCAGAATGGATAAGGTAGAGCTGAGAGCGCACAGGGGAGCTGTGGGGCGGTGCTGGAGTGACAGAGCTGGGAGAGTACCAGGAAGCAGACAGGGGTGCCATTTAGGGGGGACAGGGGCGGGCTCTACCCTGCCCCCGCCCCAAGTTTCGTAGTGGAGATCTACTCATCCTAGCCCCAGATGGAGCTCTTAGCTGCAACAGCTTGACAAGAGGTGGGCAAACTACAGCCCGCAGACCACATCCAGCCCACCAGCTGATTTAATCTGTCCCTCAAGCTCCCACTGAGGAGCGGGGTCTGCGGCTTGCCCTGCTCCCGCACTCCAGCTGGGGAGCGGGGTCTTCTGCAGCTCTGTGCACGTGTGCCACTGTTCTGCGTGGCTCCCAGAAGCAGCAGCATGTACTCCTTCTGGCTCCTACATGTAGGGGCAGCCAGGGGGCTCTGCACGCTGCCCCCCACCCCAAGAGCCAACCCCGTAGCTCCCATTGGCCAGGAACTGTGGCCAATGGGAGCTGCAGGGGCAGCGCCTGCAGACGTGGCAGTGCCTGCAGACCCGCCAGGCCACGGCTCTGCATAGGAGCCGGAGGGGGGATAGGCTGTTGCTTCCGGTAGCTGCTTGAGGTAAGCGCCAACCAGAGCCTGCACCCCTGAGCAGCTCCTGTACCCCAACCCCCTGCCCCATCTGAACCCCTCAATCCCAGCCCAGAGCACCCTCCTGCACCCCCAACCCCTCATCCCCAGCCCCACACCAAAGCCCGCACCTCCATCTGGAGCCCTCCCCCTCCCACATCCCACCCCCCTCACCCTAACCTCCTGCCCCATCCCGGAGCCCCCTCCTGCACCCCAGCCCCGATTTCATGAACATTCATGGCCCGGCATACAGTTTGCATACTCAGATGTGTCCCTCTGGCCAAAAAGTTTGCCCACCCCTGAGCTTGAGGGTGATGTGTGGTGAGTTCCTAAGCTGGGAGAAGCACAGCCTTTGTGGCAGGGAGTTTGTTTGTAAACAGAGGCAGGGTGATTCAGATAACAAAAGGCTTGTCATTAAAGTAAATTAAGTATCATTAGATGATCCTGAAAGCACTGACAGGAACTGATAGGAACTTCAGTTAAAAGATAGGAAACAAAGGGTAGGAAAAAAAGGTGAGAATGGAGAGAGGTAAATAGTGGTGTCCGGGCCTCAGGGGCCTGTACTGGGCCCAATCCTATTCACCATATTCATAAATGATCTGGAGAAAGGGGTACACAGTGAGGTGGTAAAATTTGCAGATGATACAAAATTACTCAAGATAGTTCAGTCCAAAGCAGACTGTGAAGAGGTACAAAGGGATCTCACAAAACCAGGTGATAGCAGAAGAAATTCAATGTTGATAAAAGCAAAGTAATGCTCTTGGCAAATATAATCCCAACTATACACACAAAATGATGGAGTCAAAATTAGCTGAAACCGTCCGATGAAGTGAGTTGTAGCTCACGAAAGCTTATGCTCACATGAATTGGTTAGTCTCTAAGGTGCCACAAGTCCTCCTTTTCTTTTTGCGACTACAGACTAACATGGCTGCTACTCTGAAACCATCCATAAAGAGATCTTGGAGTCATTGTGGATAGTTCTCCGAAAACATCTGCTCAATGTGCAATGGCAATTTACAAAGCTAACAGAATGTTGGAAATCATTAGGAAAGGGATAATAATAAGAGAAAAATATCGTATTTCCTCAATATAAATCCATGGTACGCCAACATATTGAATAGTGCGTGTAGATTTGGTCACCCCATCTCTAAAAGATACATTGGATTTGGAAAAGGTACAGAGAAGGGCAACAGAAATGATTAGGGGTATGGAACAGCTTCTGTATGAGGAGAGATTAAAAAGACTGGCACTTTTCAGCTTGGCAAAGAGATGACTAAGGGGGGATATGATAGAGATCTATAAAATCATGAATGGTGCGGAAAAATTGAATCAGGAAGTATTTATTTACTCCTTCACATAACACAAGAACTAGGGGTCACCAAATGAAATTAATAGGCACCAGATTTAAAACAAACCAAAAAAAAGTATTTCTTCACAGTCAATATGTGAAACTCTTTGCCAGGGTGAAGCTCAAAACTATAACAGGGTTCCAATAGGAACTAGATAAGTTCATGTAGGATAGGTCCAGCAATAGCTATTAGCCAGGGTAGGCAGGGATCCAACACAATGTTCTGCATGTCCCTCGCCTCTGTTTGCCAGAAGCTGGGAGTGGGCAACAGGACAACTTGATGATTAGCTGTTCTGTTCATTTCCCCTGGGGCAACTGGCATTGGCCACCTTTGGAAGACAGGATACAGGACTAGATGGACCGTTGGTCTGACCCAGTAGGGCCATTCTGATGTTCTTATTTAGAACCCAGCTGTATCTGCTCCCCGCTGTAACCCACTAGACCCCGCTCTCCTCCCAGAGCTGGGATAGAACCCAGGAGTCCTAACGGCGTCTCTCTCTCCACAGAGTTAGTAATAAGGTAAAAATATACATTAAAATTTTAAACCTAGCCAGTGTCCCTTAAGTGACTTGCCAAATGATGTCAGAACATGTTGTTATTAGAGCTGAGTGGGTCTAATATTTATTTAATTTTCTTTCATTATAAAAGAATTAGATACAGGGCTCCTGTCAGCTAATTGCTAAGTTCTCTGCCAAAAAACTAGAGTTTTCAAGTGCCTAATAGCCCCAGGAGTCATGGTTAAAGTTGCCCCCACCCCAACCAAAATCTGAAATGGCACCCCTCGGAGCAGGGGAAGCCAAAGCTGGGAGAGCACATGGGAGCGGGGTGGGTGGGGGGGAAGAGTTGGGTGTGCACAGAGAAGCTGTGGGAAGGCTGGAACTGGGAGAGCCCTTGGTAGTGGTGGGGAAAGCCCTGGGAGAGCACAGGGGAGCAGAAGTGGGGGCAGAGCTGAGAGAGCACAGGGGAGCTGGGGGCGGGGCAGAGCTGGGAGAGCACAGGATAGCTGGGGGGAAGAGGATAGAGGATAGCACAGGGAGGACAGAGCTGGGGGAACACAGGGGATCTTTGCTGGGGATGGGGCAGAGCAGAGGAGCTGTGGGGAGACAAGCACAAGGGGCTGAGGGGACAGAAAGCAGCTCATAGCTGGAGCCTCCTCTTTGTTGTCCATTACTTTGGAGTCAAAATAAAAGACCCCTCTTGCATCTCCCCTCTCCTCACCATTCTGTGCGGGTGGGGAGGCATGATGAATTTCTGACTTGAACTCCCAGGGCCATTGTGAAGGACATGGCCCTCTATTTATGGACGTATATTGAACCCAACTGCTGCAGCAAGCTGAAGGGGCACAATGGCCTTCTTTTCCCTCTCCGCACTTTACATATCATTGTTAATGCTTTTTATTGGCTCCAAAGAAAGCCCCAAAGCTATGCAATTACACCACCAGGAGGATGAGCATAACTCAAGTGAATTGATTCCCAAAGCCAGAGGAGCAGAGGATCTAAAATTTCTTGACGAGCCAATAAACATGGAAATTCCTGTGACTTTTGCCATCAGGCCAGGCCAAAGAAGCCTTCTTTTCCCCTAAAATGTTCCTTTGTCCCATCCTCTCCCTTCTTCCATTTTCTATTTTTGCTTCCCCATATTGTTTATTCATCCTGTTTCTTCTCTCAGTCCTTTACTTCTTATCCCTTGCTTTCTTCTCTTTCACAGTTCTCTTGTATCCCTTCCTTTTAGCTTCTCTTTCTCTCCTTCCTTTTGTGCCCCAATTCTTTTTTCTCTCCTTCCCTCCCTCATCACCCTTCCCCTTTCTTCTCACATCTCAATACTAGAGATGGTCAGGAAATTGTTTTATTTTTCCATGCATGAAAAACTTTGACAAATTATTTATTTTTTCAAAAAAAAAATTGAACATTCTGCAACTGCAAAATTTTTTTTTCAAGTTTTCAGCACCAGAGAATTTTGTTTTCTTTTTGTCAGTGAAAAGCCTCAAATGTTCAAAAAATAGGAATTTTGTCACAAAAATTGCTGTTCTATCAAAAGCCATTTTACATTCAAAAAAAGGTTTCATCAACACATTTCTGATCTGCTGTCCTAGACACCCTTTCCGCTTTTTCCCACCTTAGGCCATTTCCTAACCCTAAACCTCCTCAACACCATCATTCTCTGCTTTTCGGCATATCCTCCTCCTTCCGCATCTCAACTCTCCCACGTGCGTCACTTTTCTATCTTCTGCACTCTGCACTGATCTGCCAATCTGCAGTGGAGTCGGGGTAGGGATGGGGACAAGGGGAAAGGAAGGGTCATCTATTCTTGCCTGATGCTAGGTGATTGTTTATTTTTATCTCTTCTGTATTAACCATGCAGAATCAACCTCAAGTCTTCCATCAATAATGTCAATTGACACCGGGCAGTGGTGTTGTAGTTCCTAAAGATAAAGCTAGACTACAGAATTGTGTTATGCTAGTTGGAGTAAATTTAATTTTTATAGGAGCTAATCAAACTGATTGCATTTAGATGGACTTTTAATGTAGCATAGTTTTAAGAGCCAAAACAGTACTCAATATTTTATTTTTAACAAGAGTCAAGATTAAAACATAGTTTCGATGAAACATTATTAGGAGCTAGCCCTCTGGGAAGACGTAGTAGAATAGCTGTCCTTACATTTTAATTTGTTCAAGGCAGTATTGTAACTATTGCTACTACTCCACAAAGGACAGAGAATTGCTGAGGTTCAAGTTAGTCAAACAAAGCTAAAGAGTGTCTACTTTGGCTTCTTTATGAACACTCTTCCAATGCCTTTCTGTGAAAGTGACACACAATCAGTCTCAGACAGCATGGAAGATAATTCATGTCCTTATGTTTGTGTATAATTCAATAATCAATCATTTCTGTGAACAGATCCCTGATAAATTACACCAGTTTATCTGCATATGTCTACACTGCAGTCAGAGGTGTGATTTCAGTGTATGTAGACATATCCAAGCTAGCTTTAATCTAGCTAGTGCGAGTACCAACATCAATGAAGATACCACAGCATGGATTTCATCATGGGCTAGCCACCTGAGGGAATACCAGCTTCCCTGCTATTAGTACTCATGCTAGCTAGATCAAAGCTAATTCAGGTACATCTACACATGCTGCATCACACTTCCAATTGCAGTGTAGACATACCCTCAATGTGTGAAGAACATTATATAATAGACATGCTTAGATATTTTCAGTAGTTCACAGAAATAAACATATTCACCTACGTTAGTTATATTCTCTTTGAATTTTAAGGAGGGTATTTATGGTCATTTTCTTATTAAAATACAGAATACGGTATGATCAAATTGGATGCAAGCAAACAATATAAGAAATGTAGATGTATACATCTAGGAACAAAGAACGGCGGTCAGACATACACAATGGGGAACTATCTTGGAAACAGTGACTCCGAAAAAGATTTGGGGGATCATAGTGGATAATCAGCTGAACATGAGCTCCCAGTATGTCGGTCTGGCCGAAAGTGCTAGTGTGACCCTTGGATGCATAAACAATCAAATCTCATGTACGAGTGGAGAGGCTATTTTATCTCTCTATTTGGCACTGGTGTGACTGCTGCTGGAATACTGTGTCCAGTTCTGGTATCCACAGTCCAAGAAGGATGTTAATAAATTGGAGAGGGTTCAGAGAAGAACTACAAGAATGACTAAAGGATTCGAAAACATGCCTGATAGTGATAGATTGAAGGAGCTCAGTCTATTTAGCTTAACAAAGAGAAGGTTAAGGGGTGACTTGGTTACAGTCTATAAGTATCTAAATGGGGAACAAATATTTAATAATGGGCTCTTTAATCTATTGGAGAAAGGTATAACACGATCCAATGGCTGGAAGTTGAAGGTAGGCAAATTCAGGAAATAAGGCATACATTTTTAACTGTGAAAGTAATTAACCATTAGAACAATTTACCTGGGGTCGTGGTGGATTCTCCATCACTGACCATTTTTAAATCAAGCCTGGGTGTTTTTTCTAAAAGATTTGCTCTAGGAATTATTTTGGGGAAGTTCTATGGCCTGTGTCTTTTCAGTAATATCTGGCAGAACCTGCTTTGGTCACTGATGACAGATGGTAATACTGAGCATCAGTTCAGTACTTTTCAACTTTACTGCTCACAACACTGTACTCAGATGAGTAAGAATCACTATAACAAGAGCTAGTTGAAAGTATTTGATTTTTTTTATTCGTGACATTTTTTTAATCAGCTCAACATTTAGAACTATGTTACAGATGGGGAAACTGAGGCACACAGCAGACAAGTTTTTGCCTCTAGTAACACATCCTAATACATTTCCCATGCATTGGTGTCTATTTTATTCCTAAACTAATTATGGGACACTCACATAGTGAGACAAACCAGCCCAGGCCGCCTTCCTTCTCCATGGTTTATTCAACCATGACTTTTTCCTCTAGATTCAGGTCTGTGCTGTTAAGAAATGAAATACCATCCATACTACCATATAGAATTCCATAAGCAGATCATCCAGTTTAGCAGTATTGAAAATAATAACAATTAGTGACCCAAATATAAGCAGAGTCTCAGACAAGGGGAATGAAGTGAAACGGACACAGAGAAATGAATTGACGTATGCAGGCTCACCCAGTGGATGGCTGGATGCAGCAATTGGCTTTGAGATGGAATTGGCTTTGCTGCTGGAATTAAGACCTTGGGTATATAACTCTGCTATAGCTGAGGCAATTAGATGAGCTGAATTGGGATTAGGGCAGGTGATGTATGTAGCTTCAGTATGTAACTATTACCTTATGTTTGTAATGGACCTTTAAACGTCCAGAGATCTGCAGTATACAGAGGGAAGCTACCATTTTATGATGCAAAGTGATGCAGCATGTTATAGAGACAAACTGTGCTGTCCCATGGACGCTTTATTTTTGCTCTTTCTTACCTTGTTGCTTCCCTAAATCTAAAATATAACTCATTTTAAAACAATATAAAGGGTTAACCATTGGGCACCATTCTTTGGAGGTGTGAGGTAAACAGAGAAACAAAACCCCTCTACATTTTGGTGCATTAGAAACTTTTGAGGTTCACCCATAATTAATATAGTACTTTATACTGCACTGCACATCTAATCTCTTAACAATTAAATGCAGTTTGTCTTACAAATGCTGGAGCTACATTTATTTCTGAGACATTATTGCAGCTTTTACTTACCATTGGACAGTGTTCCTGGTAAATTAAGTACCTAGCTATATTGCCTGTCATTTGTTCCACACTGGGTGCCTATGGCTTCCACACCCATGCTAAATACTGCTCACATGAGCAACAGAGACTTAACATGGCTCACTGTCACACAAAGTAGTTAGGGCCAGATTTTCAAAGGTATTTGGGCACCTAAAGTTATAGATAGGTTCCTGCTGGGATTTTCAAGAGTCCCTTAACTGATTAGAAGCCTAGGCCTAGATTCTCAAAGGTATTTAGACTCCTAACTTCCACTAATTTCAATGGAATTTCGCAGCCTAAATACTTTTGAGGAGCTGGGCCCTAACTCCTGATTGGGCTGATCTATGGTTTTATGACAGGGTGCATGACACACACCACCTCTGGCAGCCTCTTCTTCTTCTTCCTGTGACATCTCTGATGTGGAGGTTATTGGTCACCACCTTCCAACTTTCACAGTAGCAACAGAGTTGTAAAATTTCCACTCTCTTCTGGATACCAGTCTATCTGGCCAGGTAAGTGACTCTCTTTCTTCCTCTTCCTGGTTGGCCTGCAATCTTTGAAACAGTATGAGTGTTGGAAGTGATTTGTTCTGTAATCCCTAGCAGCCTAGGAGTTAAAAACCCTAAACCCTTTACTACTAGGCATCCCTGTAGAGGTTGTTGAGACTGAAGAGGGGAACAGCCACTTTATCTTCTGGCTGTGTGTAATGGGACAACCAGTCTAATTGGACAGCAGGCCTTCTTTGAGGAGAATATTAACAAGCTTAATTGTCAGCACAGGTCTAATTAAGTTGAGGGTGAAGTGATATAAACCAGAAGCAGGGAAGGAGCAAGGGGAAAAAGACTTGCCGAGTGTAGGCTTCCTCCCTAAGTGGCTGAGGGAAAGACTAGCATTTCTTTTTAAGAACTTTGTCTTAGACAAACCTCACATTCCTGTTGGGAAGCATTGGCTGGGAATTAAGCTTTTGCTTTGAGAAATTTGGTGGGCTGAGGAAAGTCTGAGCTTTACCTTGCTAGATACTTGAGGGAACACATTTACTTAAGTGCATGACCTGAAACCCTATTATCCCAATTTTGTGCCTAGCAAGAGGCAGCAAGAGACTGGCCTGTAACTTGAAACCAATAACTATGATTCAAGAAAAACCTACTGAGAAGCATTGCCATTGATCTGTCAATATCCCTTTTCCCTTACGCTCTCTGATTGCCCCAAAGCATACTGTACTCAGTCTTTCCATGAAGGGGAAAATGCATTATACTACTTCTTCCCTGTTTGCTTTACTACATACAGCCTCATCCATAAAAATTGGGTGCTCTAGGCTAGCTGTGATAAACACAAACTGCCTCTCATTAGATAGTCAAATAGGAACTTGTTTAGTTTTATCTACCCAGACTGCTTCCTTCGTTACAAAATGGGGTTGAGCCCACAATCCATTTAACCACACATACGCTTGATTGAATGCCTAAACAGCTGGGCAGCTGTGTCACATTAGGAGGATATAATAGCACTTTTGAAATACGTATTACTCTTTCTAGCAGTGGTCTGTTAGCATCAGACCACTCCTTCTGCTCCAAACTCGAGATGCTAGAGAAGTCTACTGAGGTCAGAAGTCCATTCCACTACGGTTTGGTCCAAGCTGTGACTTAAATGGAGATACTGGGCAAGAGATGAGACAACACAGTTTCATTTGGGCCCCCTTGTGGTGACAATAGGTATCACAGGTTATGCCAAGTTAGTCTGTGAGCTATGTCAGGGAGAGCTATATCCAGCAATCTCAATAAAGTATCACCTTTTTACCCATGCAATAGAGCTGTGTGCCCTGTGTACCATGAGAGCCAGAACTGCCCATCTTGCATAGGTGACCTGCTGAGAGGAAGGCAGGATGGCATGGATCTGCTTTCAAAGATGGAGATGGGTATAACAAGGAGAGCTTTCCTTTTCAGGGAAGAGACAGCCATTTCTGACTCGAGATATGGTACCATGAGAGTAGAGTGACTGACACCTGCAGAGTCTGAACTTCTAGTGAATTAGAGTCCTCAGAGAAGAAAGAAATTAGCAAAATCATTGTGAACCGTTAGTTATTAGAGCCGGACAAATTTCTGCTATTAGATAATGTAATTATTCCCCAAACTATATTTAATTATCAGGTACACAGATAAATTGACATTTTTATTCCTTTTTTAAATATTGAAAATTAATTGAAAAAAGCTTTTTAAGAATGATAATTAAATAAATATGCTATGAAACAAGGCCATGTGCAATTTCATTTTATGTGTAAATTATATGTAGGCCCAGAGGGGATGCAGTCTTATTATACAGTTTACTCCTCCATTAGCATTTCAATAGAAGACTTTTCCTCCTGGTTCTGAGGAAAATAGGGAAAGTATGCAGCACATGCCAGAGACTCATTCATAAAAGGGGCTGAAAAAGTTCATTTATTTCCCAGAAAAACTTTGGTTGGTTGGTTTGGTGGGTTTTGTTGTTGTTGTTGCTGTTGATCTGCAACTGGAAATGTGGAGCAGAACTTACTTCACTGTGAAGCAAGCTATAGTCTAGGTTGCAGGAGGTCTTAACTTATGCCCCAATACTATAATGACAGATCCGTGATGAAAGTTCATTTGTGTGCATGCAGTGGCAGAAATGGGGCCCTAGTTTGGAGCAGGCAATCCTTAGTGATCTAGTAGAAGCTCTTATCTTTGGCCTTTCTACTTTCCCAACATGTGCAGATAAATAAATGCATACATCAGATAGAGGCCTATAGCAACCCCTCTGACATGTTTGTACAAAGTAAAGAACACTCATATTTTTTTGAAGAAGCGAAAATATTACCCAGTGCTGGGGGCATTAGTTTCTTCTTTCATCAGGTGGTTCCTGGAATTTCTCCATCCAGCTGTGGTGTATGTAACAGTGTAACCAATATCCCTTTGTTTTCTGGGTATTGCACCTTTAAACATGTAAGGGCTGTGCTGTCCGCAAGACAGGCTGCCATTTTGTGTTCACTTTAATTCAGGTTGTCAGAGGAGACACACACGGGGAACAGTCATGGATATCTTACTTCTGTTCTTTTTTTGTTCTGATGTTTTCTTAATCTTCATTGAGTCACTTTGAGTGAAAGTAGCCATGGTTAGTGTCAAACAAACCTGATTTTATATTTTGATGAGATTGCAGATTTGGTTGATAAAGGTACCTTCATATATGTAATATACTTAAGATTTTGTAAGTTGTTTGACTTAGTACCACACAACACTCTGATTAAAAAATTAGCACTAGGCAGTGCTATTATTTATTATGATAGATTATATTATTAGCACTGTACAATGCTATTTATTTTATACTATAAAATAAAGAACATGTTAAATGGATTAAGAATGTGCAATTCAACATTTTTATCAATGATCTTGAAGTAAATATAAAATCACTGGTGATAAAACTTGCTGATGATCAGAAGATTGCTCGAGGGATTAATAATGATGAGGACAGGGCAGTCATACAGAGCGATCTGGATAGCTTGGTAAACTAGGCCCATTCAAACGATGCTTTTTAATACCGCCAATTGCAAGGTTATACATCTAGGAAATGCAGGCCGTATCTGTGTAATGGGGGATAGTATCCTGGAAAGCAGTGAGTCTGAAAGAGATTTTGGGGAATATAGTGAACATGAGCTGCCAGTGTGATGCTGCGGCAGAAAAGGGCTAGTGTGATCCTTGGATGTATAAACAGGGGAGTAGTGAGTATGAGCAGGGACATGATTTTGCCTCTGTGTGAAGAACTGGTGAGACTGATGCTAGAATACTGTATACAGTTCTGGTGTCAACATTTTTAAAAGGATGTTGAAAAACTGTGGTCCAGAAAAGAGCCACAAAAATGATTCAAGAGCTGACGGAAATGCCTCACAGTGAGAGACTGAAAGAGCTCAATCTGTTTAGTTTATCAAAAAGAAGATTGAGAGGTGACTTGATTACAGTGTGTAAGTATCTTCACTGGAAGAAAATACCAGGTATGAAAGGTCTTTTGCTAATGGAGAAGGGAATAACAAGAACTGATGGTCAGAAGCAGAAGCCAGACAAATTAAAATTAGAAATAAGACAGAGACTTTTAACAGTGAGAGTGAGGAATCATCGGAACAAACTACAACGGGGAGTGGTGGATTCTCCATCTCTTGATGTCTTCAGGTCAAGACTATATACCTTTCTTGAAGACATGCTTTAGTGAAAAACGAGGTATGGTCTCAATACACGGGTAACTAAGTGAAATTTAATGGCCTGTGATATGCAGGAGTTTGGACTAGATGACCTGTTGGTCCCTTCTGGCCATAAAAATCTATGAATTTATTAATGTGAGTCTTTTGTTTTCCTGCAGAAAAAAACAAAACCAACAAAAACCAACCAGTTCTAGAGGAGATTGTTGTTTCTGGATACCCCACAAGTTTGTAACGGCTGAAGATATAGCTGGCTATTTCCAGAAAGGCCATCAAAAGTACTGTATTCTAAAAAGAAGGGTGGCTAATGGCAAGGTAATTGATGTGCTCTGGGTGCTTACATAATCATCTCATTGATACTTTATATCAGAGATCAGCAACCGTTGGCCTGTGGCCCGCCAGAGTAAGCCCAGGTTTGGCCAATCGCAGCTCCCACTGGCTGTGGTTCGCCGCTCCAGGGCAATGGGGGCTGCGGGAAGCGGCATGGGCCGAGGGATGTGCTGGCCGCCTCTTCCCACAGCCCCCATTAGCCTGGAGCGGTGAACCATGGCCAGTGGGAGCTGCGATCTGCCAAAATTGCAGATGTGGCAGGTAAACAAACCAGCCCAGCCAACCAGGAGGCGTACCCTGGCAGGCCGCATGCCAAAGGTTGCCGATCCCTGCTTTATACCCTCCTCCTGATTAGGGTGACCGCACAGCAAGTGTGAAAAATTGGGACGGGGGTGAGGAGTAATAGGAGTCTACGTAAGACAAAGCCCCAAATATTGGGACTGTCCTTATAACATGGGGACATCTGGTCACCCTACTCCTGATTCCCACTTTGTAGCTACCAGTTGTGTCTCAATCTATGGGGCAGAGGCCATTTTTAGCCAAGTGGGGACTTGATCCCTTATTGGGACCTCTAGGCATTAGTGCAAAATACACAAATAATAAGAGTGAAGAGAAAATAGAGAAAATGAGAGGAGAGGGTGTTCACTTTTATCTACTCCCCTTCACTTTGTTTCCTTCCCAGCACTGCTGAATCATTAAGATTGGAGTCAGCATGTGAATATTCTGAAAGTACCATTATATTTGTGAACCACTCAAAGCCTTTGATTCTTTACAAGTCTCCAAATTATCCTAATATTATTCACAGTTTGCATGGCACTTTACAGGGATATCTCTGTTCTCCAACTTTGCCATTTATAGCAAATACGTAATAATATATACTGTGATACAGTGGGGTAATATATCAATCCCCTCCCCCTCACGCTTATTACAGAGAGCTGCATGGGAAAGCAAAACTCACAGAAAAGCTTCCAGCTTCACCAGTGCAGTCACACTGAATCTTTTCTAAATAAAAACGCAGCATATTTTCCCAGTAACAAGGGATCTCAGTTCTGTTCCTCTAGAGTCAGTGCCTGTGTGTACGCAAACTTTAGTCTGATGCATATGACCTTGACTACCTTCAACCATCTCTCTTACCCTTAAGCCCTAAAAGATTGAATGTAACCCTTTCATTGCAGATGTTTTGATAGTTCTAAACTGTGAAATGAAGTTGCAGTTTTGTTTACAAACGGGCGATCAATATACTGTTATAAAACATTAATCCTTTACATCCCATCAGCTTAGCGGAGCTAATTTTTGGCAACCAAAAGAAGTCATAGACCCCTCGAAATAGGGCATATCTTCCCTTCTTCACTGGCTTTCACAAGAATCCTACCTTGAGACTGACCTGATAGAGAAGCAGCCTGCAGCTCCACGTACTTTGTGGATTTTTTCTGCACAGGACATATCACTTTGTATTTGGCTTTCCCATCTAGCTACCTCTTCAGGAAAAGGGCCAGTTATAAAAGACCTCAATAAGGCTGAGACCTCCTGTACTTCTGCAGACTTCTTTCCCGGCACCCCGCTCCATTTGCTTCTGACACAGGACAATGGCAGTAAAATTCTTCTCTTGATTGCCCAAAGTTATGTTTTCTTCCTCTTCCCTTTTAAAGAAAGTCTCATTCAGAAGACCTGGGTTTTGAGTCAGAACCTAAAGTAAGATACAGGTCTCCTCTTACTAATTCTGCTGAGGTATCTGCTTTTAGGATATTCTACTGGAAAATCTAAAGGAGCTTTCCTTTCTGACCATTGCTGGTGGCGATACTCCAGTTTTGGAAATAATTTACTGGACTTTGTCTGGCTCCAAGATACACAGGAGTTGCATTTTGCAAAAGGCGTTTGGCTCAATAATTGAATATACACAGACATAAGGTCTCTTCTGATTATAGCACATGATATGTTAATATGCATCTAACATACTGTATTTAGCTATTCCCTGTTAAGAACATTAAAACAATTTGCTATATTCCAAGTGTCCTTGTCTTTCCTAGTATCTGTCTAAATACCAAATAGGAGGGGAAGGTAAGGTCTATTTATAAGGGTCAGTGACTGCACCACTTTCTTTTAGGTGTGAAACTTAGTTCTGCCCACTTGCTGCCATTTAAAGGACAAGTTGCAAGCCCATATGTGAAAATTATTGTACTGTCATTCCTTTAAAATGAACAGAATTATCTATTCTTTAAATCAAAGGTAATCTCTTTTGATCTAAATTTAATAGGGCATCTATTTTCACTGCTACAGATGTTTGTGATAACGTATAACTAAATCAAGATCCAGACACTGTGGAATTGAATCTTGGTGTTTTCATGAGCATACTACAAGAGAATGCGAATGTGACTTCGAAACCAATTGTTACCAACAAGAAAAAACAGTTTTTTATTATAAAATAAAAGTTCAAAATAAAGTGAAATCCAGTTTCAAAAATCTGAGTTTTATTAGTAAAATAGAGAAGAGGAATGGAACATCCTTTAGCTTTTAAAAAAGTAAAAATATCAGGTGTCCACAGTCTTTTCTATGAACAATACACCAATCTGTGCCAAATTATTAATTAAAAATAGGCCTTAACCAAAGGATGCATGTTGTGTCTACTTATAAAAGTGTGTGATGCACAAGTTTCCACAAGCTGAATTAGCAGGTGAGAGCACATTCAAACTGCAACTTGACCCTTGCCATATACTTGTGTCTCAGTTGCACAGTAGCCAGTTTCACAGAGGGGTTACACGTGCCAAGAAAGAATTTTTATAAGTCGGTACCAGTAAACTTCAAAACTAGTCCCAATGACAGAAGGGAAAACAGTTAATAAAGTACAATAAACAAGAGCTACCTTTTAAAGCCTAGTAAACCAGAGCCAACATGTGCTAGAAGTTGTAATTCAGAACTAGAGGCTGGTGCAGTGGAGATAGTACAAGAGGGATGTACTGTCTATGTGTGCTGCCAAGCTGTCTGAACAAAGTGAAGTTTGAAGATCTTGATTCTAGGAGATCTGAACAAAGATAGATCAGCAAGTAAAGATATGTATCAAGATCCTAGATGAGATCAACCTGCCACATGTGAATGGGAACTTGAGGTCCATTTTAATTTGAACTCATTCTATGTAAGACTTTAAAGTAATACCGTTTTGATTCTTCCTATAGAAAATTAACAAATGAAAATATCTATTTGGCTCCCTTTGAAGAAAACATGAATTGTGGAAGGTTAGCTGTTTGAGCCCTAGTGAGGACAGGCTAAAGACTGAGTCAAAGAAATGTAATTAGGGAGAATGAAGGCTTAAAAGGAAAGATAGTAATATGCAATATGAGGAGAGCAGTATGTAGAATATTGGGTGACACTCTCAATAGCTAGAGGTCAGCAATGGGCAAAGTTTTAATAAAGTTAGAAGTACCCGCCTAGGATTTCACCCGTAGATTTTAAAGGAAGGAACTATGAAAACTGATAGACAGTTTTAGAGTATAACCACCACAACCCATAAGATACTTTGTATCAGGCATACACAGCAAATGGTAGAATAAAATCATTCTCCATATATGGAGATTTTAAGCTATTTTGCCACTGACTGACTTTTTTTCAAGTGAGCATTGCTGCTACACAGTACTAGGTACTCCACCCATCAAAACCATATAGGGTCATTGTCACAGATATAGTAATTTCCTGCCATTTGCTTGGAAACCCTTATTGAATTGAGTGTTAGTATCTTTGGGGTTTATTGTAGTAAATGCAAATTTTATGTATTATTGTGGACCAGGACTGTATGCAACCGCACTAGGGAGAGATGTGGTGTAAAGCCTGGATGATCAAAGCACTATATTGAACAACAATGTGCTACACAAAAATGGACTTTTGGGACAATGCGTATGAGGAGGATTTCCTTGGATATATCTAGAGGGAAGTGAATGCAAATTCCCCACCTCCAGTTATGCAAAAACTCCACCTTTAGTAGCTACCCCCTGAGGACTGAGCCATTGTCTGCTGATTACCTATTACATGAGGCCAAGATCACAGGCCCAAGCTGTATAAAGGAAAGACTGAACTATTCATGATTGTTCTGGTTCTGAATCTGAGATAGTTATGAACTTGTAACCATGGGGAAAAACAGTTATTGGTTTAGATCAGAGCCTGAGAGTGACCTTTGATAAGCTTTTCAGCATGCCTGTAGGTTCTTTTATTGTTTTTAATATGTGTTCTCTGTAATGCATTCAACTTAAGTATAAATATGCTTGCTTATTTGGCTGTGAGGGTAAATTATAATTGTGGGCCATTATATTACTCATAACCTCTGGAGAGAAAGCAATGCACAGACGCTGGCCTGTTAAGGCAGTCTGGCTTTCTGGGTATATCACGGTGTAGGAAGGGAACTATGCAGCCTGGAAAAAACCCTGGTCAAGATGGAGAGAGACATGTGTCTCTTTCCAAGAGAGGTGGTGGCTGAGGGGCTAGGAGCCTAGAGTGGGTGCCCTGAAGGACCACAGAGGGGGAATACAGGCACAGTTGTACCTGAATTGTGACACTCATATCTTTAATAAGGACACCTACATACAGTAGGTGTAGCAAGGTATATACCAGGAATGCCATGCTATGCCATGCAGTTTTTAATTAATAGGTAAAACAATCGTTATGACATTACTGTTTGTTTTTCTTTATTCTTCATCCACCCTCTTCTGACTGTAATATACCCAGTGTATATCTGTTATCATACTTACCACTTATGTTTGTTATTTGATCATGCGTAAGAGTATGTCTATCCTATTAAATGATGGGTATACTGCATGTGGTTAGTTACTTATCAGCCAGTGTGTGTATAAATGTCATACTGCTAGCTATGCTTATGAGTAGTACCATTCAAAAAGTCCACCTTTTAATTAAGTAGATTCATACATAATGCTTGCAATGAAATAGAATCACTTGGCATCCAGCAGAGGACATGTTTTTAGTGTCAGTGATTCATTGCACAGAAATACAGGTCACTAAAACTGCGGGGCCCAAGAATTTTTTTCAGCAAAAAGCCAATATTTGGTCCCAACCTCTCTCATGTTTCTTTGTTCTACTTTGCAAAATGATGTTGTAAACTGCACCCGTCAGTCACTCTTCCATGTAGCACGGTGATTTGTTATAGGAAAATACCATGCCTGCTTTACAGTTTTGAAAAAAGAAAATTGCCATATTTTGCAACTGAGCTGAGAAAAACATACATCTCTATCGGGGCAAGGGAGCATGCTCCTTTCTACTGTATGTATTCAAGCAACAACTTTAAAAATGCCATATTCTCTGGGCATTCTGAGGTGTGACATTATCTGCAATTGGGTGTTAATAAATAACGCACACTGAAAACAGACTGAAGTTGCTAATAGATCCAATTGGAAGGAAGCATTAGGCTTGTTGAGACCCAACAGGATTCCATGCAATCCATAACAGACAATGCTATAAACTGCACATAGGCAATCGCCGCTCCAAAATCTCCATTTGTTTATTTTACTGAGGGCAAATGAAATACACACGTGCTTAAGAACCCAAGAAGACATTCATTTTTCTTATAATCCAATTTATTCTATTACTAAATAGTGCCAAAGGTAATGTTGAAGTGATCAGGTTAAAATTTATGTAAGCTGAAGCAAAGAGGTGGCTTAATTGAATAAGTGCACTTAACTCGTTAACCTTGTGCTGCTAGGACTAATCAGTATGAACCCCATGTTGCTAATAATGACAAAGGCAGCAAAGTTCTGCTTCTTACTTATGCCCAGAAAAGGAGAAGGGGAAAAAGAGGGAAAACGGAGGAGAGAGAGAAAGAGAGTATTCTCGGTTTAGGAGTGAAGGAATGGGCTAAACATGAAGTAAGCACTTCTAACAGAAAATCTTGCACTAATACAAAGCTACTTTTTCCTCCCACTCTGAACAGAAGTTATTAGTTAAGAAGCAGAGTGGACAGCTGCTGCTTTTGTTGTCATGAGTTATGGGAATGTGGGAAAGATTTGGCAGTTTCAAACAAGAAGGAAGCAATACTGTAGATCAAAGACCCATGACCTTGTTTGAATTGCCTTGATATAATGAGGCATGGCTAAAGAGTGGTGTCACAACTATCTTGGTTCCCAACATTGTTCAGGATGGAGGGACAAGAAGAACAGACCATCCTTAAATGTCTGGGCCTCCCTAGAGTGGGATTAGTGATCTACATAACAGGTTTGAAGCACCCAGGATTCCTGGATCCACTAATTCAAATTCCGGTGGAGCCAATTCAGTTCTTAATCCTCGTGGAGTAGAGAAACTGAGTTCTGTGAACGCCTGAAAAATGATGTCATCTCTATTTGGCCTGGACAGGACATTAAAGATTCTGTGGCACATTTCATAAGAGGAGAAATTTGCTCTGGTGTCCAAAGCCAAAATAAGTGGCTGCATTTCAGTGGTGCTATATGTATAAACTTTATAAAGCATGATGGGATCCTTAGAGATGAAAGGCACTATTAAAATGATACATTTTAAAATATATTACAGCAGGAACAGGAGCATCTGTTGGAGCTGAGGTTGCATAATGCTTGCCATTCTAGTCTTCAGCTACTCATGTAAAATAATAACAGTATTACCTCCCAGCTGTCCCAAGGCCTAAATGACATCAGTGTCTGTAGGAAGAACGCAAGCTGAAGCTAAACCTAGGCAAGATGGACAGGATGTTAGTGTGAAGACTCATTTGCCAAATCCCATCACTGCTGTCACTCTAGGGGTTCTACCCTCAGAACCTTAAATCTGTAGTGATCCTGGCATTTGTGACCTCCAGCCTTGCATGGTACCTGGCAGTTGCAACAACAACACCTAAAAATCTTGATTCATCATGATGCACTCAAATGCTAAGCAACACAGAACAATCTGCAAACATCATGCCACTGCTCTGGATAATGTAAATGTTCCCTATAGAGTGCCTTATTAAATTCAAAGTTCTGGTCCGAACCTTCAGTACCCGGCCTACACCGGGGAAGCAAATGATCCAACCAGTGGACCAAATTCGATGATGAACCCTGGTCATGTGCCACCTGAGGCACGTTGCGCATACGCTATGAAGAAATGGGTTGAACCTAGACAACTTTACAGACACTCTGTCTCTCCGTGACCATGACCTTTTATGACTTTGAACCCTAGGTAAAATGGAGTGAACAATTGCAACGGTGAGATTAATGAGATCAGGATATCAGAGCTTTCTTGGTGGCTTGCCTTTCGCATCCCATGACCCAGGATCTCCCTTCCAGGAGAGATTAAATTGGTCACCATCCTCACTGCCTTCATGGTGAAATGGAAAATTTATCTGTTCATCATAGCTTATAAATAGTAACAGTAGTAGTAAAAATGATACTATATTAAAAATAAACCTAACTGCACATCTAGGCAAGGAGGAGTGAGACTACAAGATGGCCCCATTTGAATTTTGGAAGGTGTTCATACAGTAACATTTTAAAAGCCATATAAATGCATATTTGCATGTAGAGATACAATACGTATACAAAAGTCAGTATATCAGACAATGCAGTACAGCATATTTCTAGTCAATGGCTTTCAAACAACATTTATTATAAACCCAAACGGGGAAGGGGAATAGCATATACTTCTTTTTTTTAAACCGTTTATTCTTAATACGTACTGTAGCTTTAATGCACATTAGCAATTGAAAATATGGAATGTGATCATTCCCTGTTCATTAGGAGATGCACATTACTGGCAAGTGCTGAGCCAGATTTCCAATTGTGGCATCTAAATAGATGAATGCATGTCTCCAAACTGAGTCCAGATAGATATAGTTGCATTTTAATATTTTAAAGTGAAACATGACATTATTTATTTAGTATTTTAATATTGAAGTATGCCCAGTAAATCCTTCAATAAAACCATTTTTTACTTTAAGACTGGTGTGTCTAAAGACAGTCAGCTGCGGCCAATGTCAGTAAATGTGTTAATAGGGTGGTTGACAGCTCCTGTGGAACAGTTTGGGACAGCTGCATTATTGGTTCATGAAGCATTTCTTCAAATATTATGAGTGACAACAAACCTGGAAATGGTGCAAGGAAGGCGCTTCCAATCCATGAAGATAGCTCTCGTTTGAATTCTCCAACACCCAGACTGTTATGCAATTAACCAGCACTCCTTCTGTACTGGAACTGCATGTTACATTCTTGAACTCTCTTGCTGGGAAGTTAGGTACACTGCTTCTTATTACCAAAACAATCTGACTTGAAATTGTTAGATGTTTCCTTTGCACCGTGTCAGGTTTTAGGCCCAGCGGTGGGAGGACGGGGCGGCAAAAGAGATAGATTGGAAGGGGGTTGAGAGATTGGGGCACGGAGAAAAGAGTCATAGAGGGATAATTACTGTTTTCTCCGACCCTATTCTTTACTCTAAAGTAACCTAATTTTTCCTAAGAGTCTTAGTCACTTTTGCCAGAATGATAGGCACTTACACAGCCTGTTCATTAGGATGGGGATGTTAAAATCAGTAGCCTGTAAGGTCCATGTGTATAGGAGGAGTGTGATTTACCGCCAAGTTAGGATCACGTCTCCTGAGGGTACTGCTATACTCAGAGGGCAAGTAAGATCGTTTAAAGATTGCCTGGCCCTTTATTTTTCCTGCAAAGTACCAGAAGGTTCATTTAAGGTTGGAGATGGTTGAATAGAAATTTTCAGCTTTCCAGTTTGCTCTTTTCTTTTGGGGCAGGGGAGGGTGGCAATGCCTGGAAGAGGAAGGTTGCCAGGGCCCCAAAATAAGGTGACAAAAGAAAAAAGAGAAAAGGTGAATAAATACCATCCAGGTCTGTAGATTATATCAGTTTAAATAAAACAGATAATGTGTGCCCTGAGAGTTGACCTTTATCTTATAAAGGAAGGTTATATTTCAGACCTGATTGCCTCATATTGTTTCCCTGTGTTTATTTGTATTGAAGGTAATATGGTTAATGCTCTACAACAAACACCCAGCATTTATTCCATTTCTCTGTATGCAACTGCTCTCAAATACCATTGTGATACTTAAAGCAGTTTAACTTACCATTCCCCTTTAAAGTTGCAGAGCTTAAAAGAAGCAGGCACTCAGGTCTTGCATTTTGCACTCTCCTTTTACCACCCAAACAGGGTATTTGTGGGGGAAGGGGGCAGAGCATTGTGAAAAAAGCTGCTTTGCCATTGTATCTGACCCATGCCTTGGCTGAACTGAGCTCCAAGTCAGGTTTTCCATTTTGTGGATCAGAAATTATGAGGGTTTGGGGTTTTAAATGGCTTATTCCTTCAGTTTCAAACTAATGTTTACCATAAACTTTATATATACTTTCTTCAATTATTACAACAGTCCCCTTTCGTGGGGCTTGGTATGGTCCTGTGTCTCTGTGGTGTATTGTTCAAAACTGGATCCAGACAAGGAATTAGATGTTCACGCCCATTCGGTATGCAGTGCACTGCTCTAGCAGCTTGGAACAGACATAGCTGTGAATTCACCTTGTGTCTCTGAATCCTCCATCAGTGCAGAGCCAACAGTCACCTCTGTGCTACCATCCCTTCCCTCTGCAGCCTCTAATAAGGGAGAATGGCTAGGGACAGGTGAGTGAGTGTCTGGAGTAGAGCTGGGGTAGCAATATTTTTTCCGTCCCATGCGAATTTTCAAGATTTTGTAATTTTTTTGTTGAATCAGGATGAAAAGTAGAAATCTTGAAAATGCTGCAGACTAATCATCTGAAAAATTGTTCAGATCAGGTGAATCAAAATATTCATTTACATCATTTCTAAGCATTTTTCTTTTATTACAATCTTTAAAAAAAACCCAACCCTTTTAATATAAATTATCTAAAATTTCAAAATGAAAGGTCATTTAAAACCACAAAACAAAACTGGTTGTTTTGAAAATGTCAGAACTGGATATTTCAATTTCAAAACTTCAAAAAAGTTTGGGAATTGGGAGATTTGTCAAAATCATTTCAATGTCAACGAATCAGCATTTCCTGACATATAAAAATCAAAAATGTTTCTTTGGAAAATTCCCAAGAAGCCCTAGCCTGGAGTATCCCTAAACTCCAGTGACCTCTGCCTGCCAGCATGCCGTCTTGTCCACTGTTGTAGTTGATGTAACTTAGAGCAGATGTAGAAGTGCTCTAAGTTGCTCTTCCAACCGCCTGGCAGATAAGTATCATGTATTGCAAAGTTGGCTCATAACATTTCTGGGTGTCAGGTGGATAATCCTGAAGATCTGGCCCATATACTTCAAGTTTTTACCTGTTCCATCACTTGTCTTTTCTGACCTATGTAGGTTCTTAATCTGCCCACATCACTGTAGAATCTGAGCACCTTGCAGTAGTGTGATTAATATCTGTCTCATGTGGTTTGTTCCCTTTTTCATCCTCTCCCCAGAGGGAAAATTGTGTTTGCAATGTAGTGTTTTGGTTTGGGATGTCATTTTAACACATCCATCGTCATGTATCACTTTGCCTTTTTACTAGCCAATGCAGCAATAGCTTTTATCCTGGAAGATGCCAGCTTCCCTCAAAATTGCTGTGAACACCCTTGGTTTCCAAGCACATCCCTCTCAGCACCATTCCTGTCCCAATGGGTCCTGAGCCCTGGTTATCCACCTGGTAGCGCATGTTGCTGCAGGCCAGCAGGACAATCTAACATAAGCTTATAAGAATTCTCTGTGGAGATGACAATGTGCAAGATATTCACTAAGTGACTGGGCACCTCTGTTGCCAATTAATTGGCTAAACCATGAAAAGAGCGGAGCTTTTACCACTGAGGCTACTGTTGTGCCCTGTAGACATAGCCCTGTCTCATCGGATGCTTTCAATATTGCATCTGATTTGAGGGAGGCTAATCCCACTGCTGTTCATCTAGGTCACAGGTACACACACCTCTTCCAACATAAACAGCCGCTGAAATGGCCTGTGAAGTAATTACTGACCCTCAAGGGGGGACAGAGGCCCTGCTGGGTTGTTCATGTTTCTTCATAACATATTATATGTGCCCCACTAACTTTCTTTCTGTGGACAGCAACATAATGAACCTCCTGGATGAATTTTCAACGCTGCAATAACAACGAGTTTAGTGATTTCCCCCCCCCCTCCTTTAAATCTCTCACACACAAAAACTAGAGGCTAGACTGATGAAAAGAGTTGTTCTTCATTAGGGGCCTCACTCAGAGTAAATAGCACCTGACGTGAGTATTCCCATTAAAGTTAATGGCATTACTCATGGATTAGGGGGTATTATCATTATTTATTATTTCTATTACAGTAGAGCCTAAAGGCTTCAGCCAAGACAGGCAAAGGGTGGAATGCGAAACAGGGGCATAGAGAGGTGATGAGACTGGCCCAAAGTCGCAGAGCAGGTCAGTGGCAGAGGCAAGTCTCCTGACTGACACCAACTCTAGTGCCCTATATACTGGCTATGTTGCTATTACACCAGAATAAGGGTA
Organism: Natator depressus; assembly: GCF_965152275.1. NCBI lineage: Eukaryota > Metazoa > Chordata > Testudines > Cheloniidae > Natator > Natator depressus. The sequence continues at coordinate 106,148,516 of NC_134239.1, read as the reverse complement.
TCAGACTCTGACCCTAGATGAATGCAGGAGCTCAATATGGAAGTATGAGAGAACAGAGCAGAATTCATTGTGTTTTCAAATACATTTCTAAAGCCTTTTTGTCAGGATCAACTGAAAGTCTTTAAGACGTTTGGAGATTTTTAATATAGAATATATTACTATATCTGTGACAGATCTGCATTAGTAGATGTAGGGATCAGAGCTAGGCAAAATGTCCACACTGAAAACCCAAATCATATGAAACACATCTAATTTCATGTTTTGTTCAAAACTTACAGCTCAGATCCATTGGAAAGCTTCTTTAAGGTTCCTGATTTTGACAAAGCCTGGGCCCCAGTTTCTAATGAGTCACTGACAAGTTCTGCTTTTTCAAAGAAATCATGTGACATTTGTACCATGAAAATATTTGTAAATAGCCTGTTTTCTTTGTTTGAAGCGACCAATGGTTAGAAAAGGTGAAGCCAAAGAGAGAGGTAGTTAGTCCAGTAAATGTCTGGAGCAGAGTATAAACCAGTAAAATTGGTACCATGGAGATCAAGCATAATCTCTAAAAATCTGCTACTTAAGGGACTGCGGCAGCATCATAGATGTTTTGACCATATATCTGATCTGTCCCATGATGAGAGAAGAATGTCGGAATTAGGTTTGGTAGATTGCGTATCAACCTTTATATGCCTGTTGCTACTTGTGGCTGGGGCTTTGTCAGGGAAAGAAGGAATGAAAATATCATCCCTTGTTCTGGGCACTTCATAGATGAGGGAACTTTCCTCTGTGGGTGGTTAGAAGCTGACTTATTATTAGTTGGACTTGCTGAAGACAGGGTAGGGGGCAAGAAAGAGTTCCACTGGCTTCAATAAGTTTTGGATCAGGGCCAGAGAGAGAGATCTGAGAAAGTACAGCTGGGAAGGTTAGGTACCTTCTGAATGGGATGGGAGTGGGATGTGATTTTTGCCTGCTGCTAAGCACCAGGCTAAAATTCTGCCCATTCGGTCTACTGTCATTGCAAATTATTAATGTTTGTGTGGTGTAAATAAAGCTGCTGCCTTGACTTTCTGGTAATGAGTTGCACACCTGACCCACTGAGGCCTATACAGAAACATCAGTGTGTGCTCCACAGCTGTGCAATCCTACAGTCAGAGCTGTCCCTTGGGTAGGATGAATTGGGGCGACTCCTCTGGGCCCCGCGCTTTGGGGGCCCCCCGCGGGCTGGGGTGTGATTGGCCGACGTGACCAGAAGAGACAAATCCGTCACTTCCGCCAGAGGCCCCGCACTTACAGTACACCATGGAGATTGACAACTTCTGACAATTGCAAAAAATTCTTCTAACGGGGAAAAGTCCAAGCCTTCCAGCTCGACTTTCTTTTGAACTCAGCTGTATTTCATCAGTGGATAGATTTGTGGTAAAGGTCAGTGCTCTGACCTCTGAACAAACTAATCCCTCTCCCTAGTGATGGACTCCTCCCTCCTTCACTCTTCTAAACTTAGTTTAAAAAGATGATAAAATGGGGGAGGGGTGGAAAAGCTTATACATGAGCTCCCAGTGTGATTCTGTAGCCATAAGGGCTAATGCAATCCTTGGATGTATAAAAAGGGTGCAATTCTGGCCCCATTGAAGTCAGTGGTATAACTCCAATTGACTTCAGTGAAGACAGGTTTTCACACACACACAATGTAGTTTCACCTTGCGGGTAGAATGTTGTGGGGTTACTAGTTTAAAAATAGAGGGATTCCCAATTAGACCTGGCCTCCTGAATAAATCCACTGCAGCTCTAATTTATAAGGAAAAAAAGCCAGGATGTATTTTCAAAATGAAAACCCTAAAATAAGGGTCTTTCTGGAACGTATGTGCAAGTCATGCTGCACTCAGCCATTTTTGCACAAATTGATTTTAAGTATTTTTTTTCTGCGCACAGGAGGAAAAAAATGCTAATACAATATTTGACCCTGTGCTTTAAAGGGCTTATCACCAAAGGCTCTTAAGCAAAGAAACCATTTATGAAGTAAGAGGGAAGGTCCTCTTGAATAGAGACTAGGAGTGACTTAGTCATTGTGCAAGGTAGCCTATTTCCCCTTGTTTTTTCCTACTCCGCCCCCAGACGTTCTTGTTAAACCCTGGATTTGTGCTGGAAATGGCCCACCTTGATTATCATACACAATGTAAGGAGAGTGGTCACTTTGGATAAGCTATTACCAGCAGGAGAGTGAGTTTGTGTGTGGGGGAGGGAGGGCGGTGAGAAAACCTGGATTTGTACTGGAAATGGCCCAACTTGATTATCAGACACATTGTAAGGAGAGCGATCACTTTAGATAAGCTATTACCAGCAGGAGAGTGGGGTGGGAGGAGGTATTTTTTCATGCTTCTGTGTATATAATAAGATCTTCTACACGTTCCACAGTATGCATCCGATGAAGTGAGCTGTAGCTCACGAAAGCTTATGCTCAAATAAATTGGTTAGTCTCTAAGGTGCCACAAGTACTCCTTTTCTTTTTGGTTAAAAGATAGGAAACAAAGGGTAGGAATAAATGGTCAGTTTTCACAATGGAAAGAGGTAAATAACAGGGCCTCCCAAAGGATCTGTACTGTGACAAGTGCTGTTCAATATATTCATAAATTATCTGGGAAAAGGGGTAAACGGTGAGGTGGCAAAGTTTTCAGATGATACAAAATTACTCAAGGTAGTTAAATCCAAAACTGACTGCGAAGAGTTACAAATGAATCTCACAAAACTGGGTGACTGGACAACAAAATGGCAGATGAAATTCAGTGTTGATAAATGCAAAGTAATGTGCATTGGAAAACATAATCCCAGCTATCCATACAAAATGATGGGGTCTATATTAGCTGTTACCACTCAAGAAAGAGATCTTGGACTCATCATGGATAGTTCTCAAAAAACATCTGCTCAATGTACAGTAGCAGTCAAAAAAGCTAACAGAATGTTAAAGGAACCATTCAGAAAGGGACAAATAATAAAACAGAAAAATGTCATCATGCCACTATATAAATCCATGGTATGGTCACACCTTGAATACTGCATGCAGTTATGGTCACCCAGTCTCAGAAAAAGATATATTAGAATTGGAAAAGGTACAGAGAAATGCAAAAAAAAAAAATGATGAGGGGTATGGAACAACTTCCATATGAGGAGAGATTAAAAAGACTGGGACTTTTCAGCTTGGAAAAGAGATGACTAGGAGGGGATTTGATAGAGGTCTATAAAATCATGAATGGTAGGGAGTACTTGAATAAGAAAGTGTTATTTGCCCCTTCACATAACCCAAGAACCAGGGACCACCCAATGAAATTAATAGGCAACAGGTTTAAAACAAACATAAGAAGAACCTCTTCAGACAATACAGAGTCAACCTGTGGAACTTGTTGTCAGGGGATGTTGTGAAGTCCAAAAGTATTACTGGGTTCAAAAAAGAACTGGAGAAGTTCATGGAGGATAGGTCCATCAGTGGCTAGTGGCCAAGATGGTCTGGGAGACAACACCATGCTCTGGGTGTCCCTAAACCTCTGACTGCTAAAAGCTGAAACTGGATGACAGGGGATGGATCACTCAATAATTTCCCTGTTCTGTTCATTGCCACTGAAGCATCTGGCACTGGCCACTGTTGGAAGACAGGATACTGGGCTAGGTGGACCATTGGTCTTACCCAGTATGGTCGTTCTTATATTCTTGTAAGTTAGTAATTAAAAAGAAAGAATTTTATAAGAAAATGAACAAACGTTAATATTTAAATTATTTTATGTTACTAGGCAAATGCATTCAGATTTTTTTTTGTCTGTAAGACACTAAGCATCTGTAAAGTCTGACAGTAAAACAGATATAATTTCTAACGTATTTTAATTAGATTCAATGCTGTATATATAAAATAGTGTATTTTTGTGTCTCATTAAAACATGAGAGAGACTATGAAAGCTGCTTCTTTACTTATTTTACAATTAATATTTGCTGCATATAACTTTTTTAGGTGGAGCAGCTCAGGAAAACAAAAACAAAATTTAGCTCAAATTTTCAAAGCTGAAGACTGTTCCCTGGAACCTAGTGTTGTGAGGCAATGGATAGCAACACCCCAGGGAATCTTAGGGTCGAATTTGGGTTATTCTTCTAATTGCATAGTTCACCAAACTTGTAGAACACAAATGTAACCTTCTCCACACTTGATGGACCAAACTGCATGGTGAAATATGATGAAATAGGTTCTGTATTCCACTCCAATAGCATAAAGGGAGGGTGAAGGGGACTCGGTGTCCCCTGCAGAATGCCTCCATTGCAATAGCTCGTGTAGTGGTTGTATACTATCTCCCCTCCCAGCCCTGGTGTAGCAGGGTGTATCAAAGGTGGGCCAGGTTAGAGAGGGAATGAGATGCAGGGCAATAGGGCTCACTGGACTTCAGCTATTTAACATTAGTGTAAAGGCCCACAGAGAGGGCTGTTACAAGCCAGAGCAATTTGGGGCATCGTTGGCCCAAATTTCAGTACATGTAAAGGAGGCTTAAGCTCCCTTTTGTCTGCTTTCCCTCCACCCCTGACCTCCAGACTTTGGCCTTGGGAATGCATCTGGTCATTTTCTCAGGCAACATGAGGAGATCCCATTTCAGAATGATGCAAAGATTTTGTCACAGACAGCAAACACGGTAAGTATGGGCTAGATAATCCCTGTCCGTTGCATGGATGTGATGATGTGAGGATTGTGCAGGGGAGGCACAAGAGCCAGAGACAAACACAGCCCTTGCACTTGAGGGAGCAAAGAGACAACTCCCTTTAGAACTGACCCAACGTTCATTGAAGTAAATGGAAAGATTCTCATTGACTTCAATGAACTTTCGATCAGGCCTTTTGTACACTCAAGAGGGGCACAGCGCTGCAAAGGGGAGGAGACAGGGTCGAATCTGTCCATCCCACCTTCCACAGAAGGGATTCAGATGCACTGAGGATTCAGATGCTCCTTGTGGGTCCACAGTCCCCTCCCAAACAGCACAGTTGAGCCCCATATGTATATAATACTTTAAGGAAGAGAACTGCGCTGGTATAGGAATGGACTAGCTCACCTAACAGTCATTTTCCATCTCTGATTTCTATGGTTCCATTTTACTATTTGAGTCTATGAATCAAACTTGCAATGGGCCTGGGCCTGGTATGGCAAAGACAATCTATATAGAGCTAGAGGTCCAGATTCTGTCCTAAAGCTCTGTGGAGGCCTGATTCAATTCCAAATGAAGTCAGTAATGGAAGAACTCCCATTGAATCATGTCCCATATGTTCAGGGAGGGGAAGGCACTATGAACTCCCTTTGCTATCACTCCCCTATCCTGCACAGGGCACAGTTGCAATCTCTGCATTTCCTGGAGTGCAGGCATTGCACCCACCTTCCCCTCCACCCCAGGGCATAAGATGACACAAAGAGCACAGAAGGCAAGGTCAAGAAGCACTTCCCCTACACATCAAGTAGATAAGGGAGGAATTCTGCCTGGGGTAGTGTGGCTCTGCACAGCCGAAATGCCAGGCTGCACCTAAAAGGCACTTCCCAATTTCCATTTCATGGGAGCCTTTCACACTGTATTAGCCCCTAAAGGCACAACTGAGTCCAGAGTGAGGAAGACATAAGGCTGCTAAGGAATGACCATACAGCAGGTTGCTGATGATATTCATGATTTTTGTGTCTGTTGAAATGCATACTCATCCCCTATGTAACTGAAATGGGTCATTTCAGGTTTGTCCATGTTCTCAGCTTATGGCAAAGTACAGACAAGAATGTAGAGAAGTAAGATAGGATCATATTTAATGGACATTGAAAAAAATTGTGAGGAAAGAGGAAACAAATAATTTTCCAGACATCCAAAATGGACAGCATTTGGCTTGTACATTCAGAGTTAACCAGCAATGTGTGGCTAACAGTTCAGAATAGGTGGGCAATGTAAAATATACATGACCTGTTGATTTCTCTGTGCAGCAATTTCTTTGATGTTTGCGTTAGTATCTATTTATAACATTTGAGCTCACAGGACACTCAATTCCTTTTCTTTTTCTCTGCAGCATTAAAAGCATTTAATTTCCCTATTAGATTTTGTTCAAAATTAAGAGAAATACAAGAAGAAGTCACTAGCCCATGGGGTCAGTTGCAAACATTCTTTGGACGTGTTTTCATGCTGCAGGTTGATGATACAGCCAGTTTATATTCTGAGTAAAATGTTAAGACTACAGAATAATGGAGATGTGAACTATTGCTCCATATGTCAATTGCCTTGGACACTACAAGTGGGACTGTCCCTTTAGGATGACATCAGTTAGTGATACATTGTATTTTAAGCGAGCTTTTACTGTTGTAAACTCACACCAATGTCAAATCAGAAAAGCAAGGTGTAAACCAATCTATTAAAGTACCAAGCTATGGGCGAGAGTGTTCTGTTAAAATAGTCTTTAAAAAGGATTAAACAAACCAACCAACTGTGGTAATTATTTTGAGAACAGGAGCAGAAGAAAGTCAGAAGGTAAAGAAGAATTGAATGAGAAAAGCCTCTTTATGGAGTTAAGAGGGGAGGAGGGGCTTTGAATGTACCAAGGTATTTGGAAAATAGTAAGCACAGCACAAGGGAAAGAAAACAAATAGTTTTAACAACAAACATCATAGCAAGATATACACATAAGAATACTTATGGCTTCAACGTATAGCTCTGCTGGGAAATTACATGTTGCAGTAGTTGCCGATAATGCCCTCTCCTGGTGATGCTATTGCAAATAAGTCTGTGTGTCAAGTCATCCCTGGGACCTGAGTTTACAGTGTGTGGCGTGAATTTACTGTAGTTAAAGAGAGACTTTTATCTGAGCTAAATGTCACTATTCCCTTTTCTTTTTCCCCCTCTGTTCCAAAGACTAGCTGTAGGTAAATTATTTTAATAAGGTAAGCTATACCACAGTAGAGTTTTCTTTTTCTTTTTTACCCCAAATAATGCTCTCTATGTCATCTGTATATTTATGATAGCTCAAAGACATGGGTGTGTGGATCTAATTAAAAATGTGAAAGGGTTTAGCAGCCTGCTGCTTCCCTGAGTCTCTTGTTGCCAACTCTTGGCAGCTCTGCTGTCACTGAGCCAAATTTTTAGTCTTCAGCTGAACTGCTGCCAGTGTGCTGCACTGCATGCTGGGACTGTACAGCCAGGAGGTACTGTGTTAAACTCTCTCACATAGGGATGTGCAGTGAGCAGGACTCCATCTTCAATCAACCAAAAGAAAAGTGAAGGAGAAAGCCCACTTTTGCCTGGTGAGCCTCAAAGTCTTAGAGGACACAGTGACCAATTCCATCAGGATTTTGTTTAAGGAAGAACAAACAAAAAAAAATTGAGGTGGGTTAACCCAGATATTTGTTTAATGTTGCTGTATAGTAGCAGGAATGTGCATTCAGCAATGTAGGTGAAATCAGTTTATCTAGGGGACAAATTAAAAATGGAGTTTGACTTCTAGGCCACAATTTCTTGCCAAATGAATGCCTTACCATTCAGCTCCACATATTCCTAGCAAGTTTGGGCACTTTGGTCCAATAAGTGTTACAGCCAACAGCGGTAGAGGTAGGTTGATGGAAGTATGTTTAACGCTATCCTGTCACCTAACAAATTCAGGTATATTGTGGAATAAAGAGGGTTATGGGCTAAGCTGGCTTTCAGACTTTGATCAATGCACAGACTCACTTGGGACTTAGAGTGAAAGAAGCACTGGGTCTCACAAGTCAGTGACAGGTTTTCAGCTGATCAGAATTAAATGATCCTTTTAGCCATTCTGTGCTGCATTCGTTTCTGCAGGGGAAATAAAATTTGCTTACTGATTTTTTTTCTTTCTATTTTTCCACGTCTCCATTCCTTTTTCTCCTTCCATCTCCCATTTTCATTCTCTTTTTTATCTTCACACTGTTTTATTTTCTTTCCTTTGTGCCCATTGTTTTCTCTCTCCTTCTGCATCTTAACCCATCCTCTCCCAGGGTTCCACATTTCCCTCTTCTTTCCTCCTTATCTTTTGCCCTTTCCCCCCACAGCCTCTCTGCACTGGCTAGGTCACTCCATCTGGGAGAATGAGCCACCTCAGAGGTTGGGCCTGAGGTCTATTACAACCCAGACCCCTTTAAACCTTTCATGTGCTTGCATTGTATTTTTGGAGATATTCATTTTGCACACCATTGAAATCAGCTATGATCAGTATGCCAATGAAACAATAACTTTATGCTCTTGAAAACAACATTTACTCCAGATTTTAATGCTGGATTTTTAAGAATAAAACAACAACAAAAAGTTGGCACAATATCAAATACTTGTCCACATTCATTCATAACACTGACTTTAAATGAGACACACAACACTAAAAGGACAGAGATGGGGGAAATTAACATTTACACTGATGATCACACATTGTTTATAGAAAAGCATTTAAAAGAGTAGAATCATGGCACAAGTGTGCAACACACCTGAACTCCACCTCTTTGATCTTTCCTCTGGGGTCGGGGGTTTTTTTGTGTGTGTGGTTTTTTTTTGTTTTTTCCAGTGGTCCTGCTCTGGTAAAGAGGTAGGCCTCAGAAGCCTTTTGGCACACAGCCCAGGCTTTGTGGGCCACTGGAGAGATGGATAGCTAGGTGGAGAAGTGCCCTGAGGCAGGTGTTAAAATGTTGTTCCTGGTTCCTTGGTGGTAATCATTGCAAAACAATCCTGTCTGCTCTATTCCTATCAACAAGCTGCTTTCCCTGGCTCGTTGCTAAGAGACAGGACTGTTGCTTACAAGTTGTTTGGTTCTTTAGATTTTCATAATTTATAATTTATTATCTTGGCGTCAAAATTTATGTTAGTTTTTTTTATTTTATTTTGCCACAGACACAATAATTGTTACATAAAACAAAGGTCACATATCTACCCGTGTATTGGTTGCTCTTATAATACACTTTGCCTGTGTAGAGTTTAAGTTCTGTGAAATAAAATGCTGTTATAAACTGAAGATGAATATCATTTTTGTCCATTAACTTCTTGCATTATATGACTGGTTAGGTCAATGGATTCCCTCAAGATTTCTTCACTATTGAAAACATGTTTCTGTCCAACCAAGAAGGAAATGAATTGAAATGATTTCAATTATCACAAGAAAGACGCCGTCTCTTCTTGCTCTACACTTCAGCACCTAATAGTTCAACTCATCAATCCTACTTTCCTGAAGTTCAGTGCTAGAGATGTTTAACCAGTGCCAGAAATTATTCTTGTGCATTAATCTAGCTTTGTGGATACACAAACCTTACCTTGCTAAAGTGTTTTACACTTAACACTAGTTAAATGAGCTCAGTGAGGAGTAATGCTAGAGTGGAAATGAGAATAATTTGCAGAGTTGTTAAGTTGCAAAATAACTGTGTCACAGTTCACCAGTTTAGAGGAAAAAAATGAAGAATTTATTATTATACTCCCTTGTGGAAATTAAGAATACCAACCTAGGGTTAGGATTTAGTTGGCTGTTTAACAGCATAGTCATACATGAAGCTGGTGGTGCTGAATTCACGAACACTGATTTTATAATGGTACCACCACCTGAACATTGACTGCATAACTATTAAAAATCTTTTTGGAAATTGACTACAAAACTAGACATTTCTGCCTGACCAATATTTTTCCTGTTAGCCGGTTGTAGCAGAGCTCAGAGGATGCAGCCCATATATCTCCCACCTTCACTAAACAAAATGGAACATTCAGACTTTTGTTTGTGTAATTTTAGCAAGTAGATGGCAATCCTGGCTGATATTTAATTACTTCTGAATGCAAATGAATAGCTTTAGTGATAATATTTGATTTTTTTATAAAAATGGGGCACTTTATTTACATCAAAATGTGATGCTATGGTACATGCCTGTAGTCTATAAATACAGAAATTAGGTTATTATTACCACGGAACTATCCATTTAAACTTGAAAGTAGATAAAGAGGAGGAATATTATTTATTAATTAAAATTCTCCAAATAAAAGTTGTCTACTCTTTATTCCTTCCAGAGTCATAGATAGATAGATCCTCTAGGGGTAGAATGCTGTTTTTTGTATCTCTGAACCAGCATTCAGCTGGCGTGTGGGGTCAGGTCCAACGGGGATGCATATTGGCATCCCCACTGCAGAAGGACCAGATCTATTGTGAAGAACTCTGACCAGAAATCTTCCTTGAAGCCTATAGATTTTACACTGTTTTATTTGGTGGAAAAAATCATTAGGTGAAAAGAACCATCCATAATTCCTAAAGGAACGTGAGTTGAAAAGTGCATTGGCATTAATATGTCTGCAGTGTGACCTTTTGAAAGCTCAATTTTAAAACTTTTTTTTTGGGGGGGGGGGTGCGAGGAAGTAGGAGGACTCTTCAGCTTTAAAATTCCACCAGCTAATGGGAAACCAACATGTTTATGGTCAGCTGTCAGTGCTTTGGTTCTTGCATGAGCAGAGGGCAGCAAAGATATGGCAGTCATTCTAACAGGACTCCAGAAAATATAAAATAAAGTTTCTAAAGTGACAAATATACCATGTCAGTGTTTTGGGTAAGCCAGAAGGGAAAAAGGAATCAGAGACATGATCCCATTACTAATTTAGCTGAAGCCCACCTGTGAAAACATAAGAAAGTTCTCTGGGGGTTGTCATTGGCTGTGCACTCAGGTGTGTTGAGTCCATAGCATAATCAGGAGCTTCATCTCTGGGCCTCTGCCAGAAATCTGATAAGTTATTCTACCATTCAAAATCAATGTCTGCTCGACAGGCCAGTTCTTGGAGTCCAAAAAAGCAAAGGCTGGTGGATCATTATCTAGAATTCATGCCTTAATAGATGCACTTGGATTTTATTAGAACAGCAATAATAACTGTTCAAACAAGCCAGGTGGACTGTGATTAGATTAATAATCAGAAGAAAGGAGTAAAAATCCCCAACATTTCCAAGAGGCCAGTCTGATACCCCTGAAGCTTGTTAAAGAGCTAAAAAAAACCCCCCAAAACAACTATTGCTCTCATTCACTTGATCGACTAAAATCTCATCTTAGACAGGAAAGGGCAGATTGCTCTAAAGGTCTGCAAATCAGACACACTGCTGTATAGAGAAAAGCCTTCCTGGGAACGTGTACGTTTTGGGCGAACAAAGTAGATTGGCCCATGTTGCTTCTACATATTCTACTTTCATGAGCACCTAATATTATTTACTGAAGCTCAAAAATACCTTGCTTAAAAATAAAACCCAGTTTATAAAAGGACGTGTTTTGGTTGAAGCTCTATGTTTAACACTTCTAATTGCTGAGCAGAAAAAAGGCTCATCAAAAATCTTTTGCACAATGCTCTTTATTACCTGCTTAATTTTTCTTCACATAATCAAATTTCCCCTACAAGGGGGTAGACCTATAGGCATCAGGTAGACCAGCAGGAACTCAGCATTTTATATGTTCTCGCATCTCTGCAGGGAAATACATGGTGAGTACCAGTGTGGGCTCTCTGTTGTTCCTTTCTCTCAGGCAAAATGCCCATTGAATTAAATAGGATTTTTTCATGAGTAAGAGAAGCAGGACTTGGCTCTGGGAAGATATTACACAATTGAATGTACTTGATTCCTGGTGCCAGTGTTCCATTGTACTCTGTTATGGGAGAACATGAAGAGCTGGAGCGCATTCTATCACTGCCTCTGATTTACAGAGCATATTGTAATATCTCATTAGTGTAAACTAAAAAAAGGAAGCTGGTAGAATAAGATTGGAGATTGTTGTCTGGTTTTTCAATAGTGCAGAAAAATAAGTACATGCAGTTATTCTATATATGGGCTATTAATATTTTACATTTACATTGTGCATGGTCTTTAATCCCAATGAAGTACAGGTAGATGGCCTCTTTCTCAAAGGTGCTTACAGTTCCTACTGACTTCAGTGTGTTTTGTGGGTGCTCTGCATGTCTGAAAATCACACCAGTAGAGCCCACGCTGCAAGTTGCTGAATGCATCCTGTGATGTGTTGAGAGGATTAACTTCCATTGAATTCACTTCAGCTAACAAACTCATATGCAGAGTAGAATTTTCCAAGGCACCCCCAATTGTGGCCACTGAATTAGCTCCCACAGACAGCATTTGTGCCTACAAACAGATGGTTTGCAAATGCAAGGGCCATTTGCTTACACAAATTCTGGATCAAATCCTCCAGTGTGGTATAGCCACTTTATCTGAAGAGTCAGTGTGTCTGGTCTTCTGAGGTCACCCCAGTGTAAGCAGGACTCTTTAGCAGCATAGAACCATTTGAGAGACTATGTTGCCTTCCACTGCTGCTACATTACGGGGTGTTGCTGGACGTGAGGTGCCCAAGACACCCCTAAACATTGTCGATCTCTACCTCTAGTTTTGATTACGTGACGCCAGTGACAATGAGCATAGCATAGACCAACCCTGACACGGCGGTAATTTATGCAGCCCTGAACACTATGGCCTGAGGACTGGGGATGTGCAAAGGGGATCTTTATGCCACACCAATGGGATACACACATCCATGTTTGACTTGTGCTGGGTTTTCTTCAGCTGTAGCTGAAAATCTGGCTCACTGACTTTTCTGGCTATAAATAATTTTGTTTGCAAGACTGTTGTCACAAACTTAGAATTTGCCTCAAATAATACAAATGCAATAAACTGAAGGTTAAAGTAATTTATATATCGTGTATACTTGATATATGTTTGTGTGTGTGCATACATATCTATAATACTATAGTAAATTGAAATATAGCAACTACTTCATATGTAATAGATATACAGTAGTACAAAAAAGTAACAGAAAAAATACCAAGTGCTAACGTTATTATTTAACAACAGTTTAACAGCTGGTGCTTTGAAAACACTACATTTAAGAGCTGCTGCCTTTTCTTCTATAAGATTATCAATGTATGTATAATGCACGATATTAGCATTTATTTAACATATTCCTATTTCTGATGCTAGTTCCTATCTATATTATAGTGATACTTATAAAGAAGGAGTGAAATGCATTCAGATATGTCTGTATATGGGTACTAATATAGACCCATAAATATATTTGAATAATTTTTTCATAGTTCCTTAATATCCAGTTGCCACTGAGAAAGAGAATAATTGATGTTTGATATGAATGACTGTTGTATTTGTGCCTAAACAGAAGAAATGCATCTGCCTTCAATGGAACTCTAATTTTAATGTTTCAGCCTGCAAGAAATGCACATTAATAGCAGCTTCTTCCCTGAGGAAGGTTTTCAACTGGAGTATTTGAGAAGAAACTTACAACAGAGCAGCCTAGAGTGCCACCCCGTCCCTTTTAATTAGCACACGTAAGTCCCCCTGCATCCAAGATATGATTGAGAATTTCTGCCATTTCATTTTAATATCAGCGTTCTATGCTGACGTTTGTCAGACTAAGCTAAAAAGCCCCTTCTTTTTATGTTGTTCCCACATGCCGAGCAGACCTCTTACATTTTTGCTGGCTGCTAACGTACTAAGCGTTTTTTTGGCAGTGTGCGGTTCTGGATCGAAGCCATTCATGCAACTCTTCCAGAGTAACTATGGCCCAAAGGATTAGAGATCAATGGATTTAGTTATCTGGTGAAGTTCCCCTGCCTCTCTCGTGCCATTAAAAGGTTTTGCTATTGTGAAAGACACCCAAACTTTTCATTTTAAAATGCCCAGTTGAGTGTAAGTAAGAAGTTAATACTGCTGAACTTGCGCAAGCTTTCTGCTTTATTTACACTCATGCCACTGAAGTGTGAATGTGTGCAAAACTCTGAAAAGGTTTTGTATTGGTTTAAAAACAAAAAGTATGTCTAGAGGAAAAAAAACTCGGATGTATTTTTCTCTCACGGGGAAAATTGTCTTCTAATCAGTATAGGATAAAATCCTGAGATGCGGGGCAAAGCCTGTGTAAAAGAGATTTGCTTTGTGGAAAATGCTCTGAAGCACCACAAGCCGAAGGAAAGGAATCCTTGATCCCAAGAGCTCCAAGGCATTCAAAGCCACAAACCTGGCCTCTAGCTAGCTCACCGCAGGGCACTGAGGGAGGGGTAGTGGACATTGCCCATTACTCTCCATTACTTCCCTGGCACTTGTGTTTTCGTGTTCTTTTCAAAGACACTGGCTACGGCCCGAAAATATCCCTGTCTTACCAACTCCCTCCATGGGGCAATGTGGGCAGCTGCCACAGAGGTTTTCTGTGCAGTGTGTGTAGATGTTCGGGCATCCTCAGGCAGCAGAAATGTGTCATATAGCTCTTCAAGATTTGGCCTATACTGTATGTGAATATCTTGGCTCTCAAGTCTGTGGGACCAAGCAGTTTTTTGTTTTCATTTTTTAACCATGAAACTTCCTGGGGAAAAAAATCCCATTGGGTTTAACATAGTGTGTGTTAAAGTCACCAGAATAAACCACTGCAGGCTTTTTCTTCTCAATGGACTCAGAATAGTCAGGTAAACATGAGTCAAGTTTGTGCTTGCCCCTGTGTGTAGAGTTGGGGAGGGCACATGCAGCCTCTTCCTTCCCATTTTCTTACCCATGCAGGGGCCAGGTGCAACTGCAGTCTTTGTACTCATGTAGCCACAAATGCTACATGGAGCTAGTCACTCAAACAGGGACAAGAGAGGAAGGAAGAGCATAGGGAAATCACCTGTCCCTTTCCTTTGTATTGGACAGTGTCGCAGCCAGCTAGCTTCAGAGAGTGGCACAAGTTTCACCTTAAGGTTGGATGTCCAGACAAAATAAGAACCATCCCAAATATCCGTCCAGATACTAACCTGGCTCAGTTTAGCATTATTAACTTCATTGTCTTTTAGAACCATTTCACCTTCAGGAATGCAATATGCACTGTACTGTCTTGTTATTAAGTTCTTTGCCATAGAAGTGACCAACACCCAGCAAAATCACCCCTTCCCGCTGAAAAAAATTAACTCTAAAAACTCCCACATGCTTGATATTCAGCTTGACTCTGCAGTTTGCATCTGTGATGCTCCAAAGTGAAAGAATATAAAAAGAAGGAAAAAGGTTGAAACCACTTTTAAACAGAGTTTTAAAAGATCTGGAACTAGAAAAGAACACGAGTCCTCAATACTTGGATTGACTTTGGTAAAAAGCCCTCTGCTGACTTTGGAGTTTTCTCACTTGTGTAAGAAGTCTTCTGTGCTGAATTGCAAACTATCCTGAAAAACAATGTGGGCATACCAGACAAATAGAGACCACCATGCCACCCTGATCCTCAGGGAAGCCCCAGAGTTCTCAGCTGTATAGAATGAATTGTAAGTGCATTCTTCATAAGGGTGGCCAAATAAGCTAAGAATCAGTCCAAATACCAAAATTAACCCAATCCTTTATTCATAAAGCTCAAGCTTCAGGGTCTCAGCTGGCCACTAGCAGAGGTCAGGAAGACATTTTTTTTCCCTCTAGTGTATTCTGGGAGGATTTTTTGTTTGTTTGTTTTACCTCCTTCTTCTGAAGCATCAGGCATGGCCATGGCTGGAGATGGCACATTGAGTGGGGTGGAACAAGGCTTGGAGGTAGAACTAAGCATTCTTTCTCAGGTGCTTGGCTGGCTGGTTCTTACCCACATGCTCAAATCTAGCTGATGGCCATATGTGGAGTAGGGAAAGAATTTTCCCCAGGTGAGATTGGCAGTGACTTTGTGGGGAGTTCACCTTCCTCTGTGTATGTGGGTGTGGGTAACTTGCCAGAATTATCTGGGTATATCTCATTTAATTATTTCCCTGCCATTGCTGGGGCCTTGAGCAGTGGTGCACCTCAGCCCCTCCTATTCTCTGCCAGTGGCACACAATTGCCTATTCTTCTGTGGTCTGTAATACATTAGTCTCATTTCTGTTGTTGAGTTTAGCGTGTGGGCACTGAGTGGTGTTGGTGGCCTGTGATATACAGGAGGTCAGACTAGATGATCTAATGGTCTCTTCTGGCCTTAAACTCTATGACTCTAACTAATATAAACTCCCTGTAACTGATCCAAGCAAAGTCTGGTTTGGCCATAACTAGATTTTCCAATGTTGTTAATATCCCAGAGTCCTAGCAAGCCTGGAAAGCTCTGCCATGCCTATTTAGTCTTTAAAATCACACATGCTTTGGAGCATCCATTTAGACAAGCTGAAATTTTGGGTTCTTATCTAAACTGAACTTCCAAAAACTCCAAACTTTCAAGGTTTACCCTTCATCAATTTTTAGAAGGTTTCAGATTTGCTTTTTCTTCTTAAATCTATGTGAAATATTGGCATTCTTTTTATTCATCTTCTCTCTCCCAGAGATGGTCATTCCTTCCACTCAGCTTTTTCTGAGGTTTGTAAATTATAGCAGACATAAAAGATGCTGAAGTAATTACCCTGGCTTTTTCTGTTTCTGTTTTGAAACTGAAAGAAAACAGTTTAACTTCTTAAATTCTATGTTTATTACTGGAGATGAAGGTAAATGATGCAATTTGAATTGGGATCTCAAGCATTCCCAAATCTCAAGGGTGCTTGGGTCTGCAATTTTACTTGAGCCTGCTGTAGGTGTAGGAGATAGTCAGATAGATAGGAGTCAGCGAAAAATTTCAGGTCAGTATCTGCATCCAGACTTCCCCAAAGTTTCATAGAAAGTTCAGATCTGGGTTTTCAGTTTGGGTCCATCTCTAATTTCTCCCAATAATCTACAACAATGGGCTTATTGATTTTAGAAGATTTTTTTCACCAGTCCATCTGTCCATTGGTGAATTGCAACTGAAAATCACAATAGGCTGGTGAGAAATGTTTACCAGGATCACATGAAAAAACTGTAACAATGCCAATGGGGTAAGTAGGTGGAATCAATGTGAGCCTTTTCTGTTCATTAATAATACTGAGCACTTCGGGCTTGATCCAAAATCCATTCAAGTCAATGGGAGAACTCCCATTGGATCAGGGCCTTATATAACACCTTCTATTTTCAAAGAGCTATAGAAACACTAAGGGCTCTATTGTTGCATTATGGGCCACAGCTACCCTAGGAAAAAGGAGGGTTGGGTAGAGGTGTCACTGTACCAAGGAAAGTTCCCCAGAGGTATTGTACCTGTGAAGCATACAAGGAGGGTATAACGTTTTCAGTGGAGTGGCAGGAGCATGGACAAAGGTGGGTCCTTCCATCTCTTTTTAGGGGAGTATTGCATATGCTCTTTTTCTCTGTTTCACCCCTTTGGAGTGTCTGGTGCTCAAACTCTACCTCTTCTTGTGCTCATGGAGTGTAAATGTGATTGTCACCATCTTGGCTGACACTCTGGGGATTGAACCAGGGACTTCCAGAGCTAAAGAGTTTAAGATGCTACAGCTTGAGCTAAAGAACCATGACTCTTTAGCTTTGGCAATTCCTATCCTGTGTGGATCAGCACAGGGAAGGGACACGTAACAAACACTCACCAGTGGGTTAATAAAGCAGCAGGTCCCTGGCTACTTCTTACCTGCCACAGATGCGCTAAGAGGAGGAGAGCATCTTACACTCTCTTCCATCCATCTGTGCCTAATTAGAACCTATCCTCACAATATCCCTGTGAGGTAGGTATGCAAATTATTATCATCCCAGTTTTACAGATTAAGAGACTGAGACACAACAAGTTTAAGAAATATGCCTGAGGCTACCATGTGAGTCAGTAGCAGAGCCAAACTTAAGTTTCCAGCTCCTTCCCTGGCTCCTGGTCCAGCCTTTTATCAGGCTACATCTTGCATCAGGGTAAAAAACCCACACCCTGTCTTACCTAATATACACTAATTGAAAATGTCTGCAGGTAAAGCTGACTGTATCCATTTGTTTCTTTTATATTCAAGCTGTGTGTGTGTGTGTGTATATGTGTGTGTGTGTGTGTTTGTGTAGCTATATATAGAGATGGATATAAAATCCTCTTTCAGATGCCCTCCTAGTTAAATGGTTTCCTTCTGCATGTGCATGTACAGAGTTCACAAACATACATATTTATCTCATTTATTTTTTCCACTCATATATTTCATCCTGTTGTTACTGCAGTGATTTGAGGTGCTAAATCATGCGTGGAGGACTGAGAATCATGCAGCAGTCACCTGGGCCTCAGACAATGACGGAGAACAGCTGGCTGGTCCACTAGCAAACATTGCCTGCTCCTACAGCTCTTACTCCAATGGGACTGTTGCCTGAGTAAGGACTGCAGAATCAAGCTCACAGGCTGGTCAAAAGTGAAGTTTTGGCTGGAGATAATTGTGTAACCTCAAAAATTGTGAGTTACCCATCCCATTTGGTTTTAGCCTTGTGTGAGAAACTTAATTAGATCCATTTCTAAGAACAGACAAAATATGATCTAACTGCAAAGAATTAAATGAACAGGGCTTCTCTCGTCTTTTAATAAGCTACAACATCAGGTTTTTTTTCTTTTGTTTTTCCCCCTCTTCCTGACAGATGAATAGTATTTAATGTAAAATATCTATCAACATTTGTCTACAAAGACAAAAAACCTAGAGGCCAATGTCCAGAACTGTTTTCTCGTGGCAAGTGACTCATACTGGTCTTATTCTCGGTCCATGTTTATATGTTAATGCAATCAGACCTGTGTCCTTCCCCGCATTTCCCAGCATGTCTTCTTTCACTACTCTTCTTGCAGCATTCCCTAAAGGTTTACCTGTTAGATTTATACACTATAAAGACTCCGAAAGCATAAAGATACATCATACATAGCACTACCTCAGTTTAGAACAGGGACACGCACAAATTAATTCCCATGATATTTATGGGAACTTAAACGTAGAGGGGCAGAGAATTAAAAACAGGGATGTTCCTTAGCCGTCAGGGAGACTGCTAGCAAATATGCGCCCTTGGATGAAAACACACCAGGAAAGTGTTTGGAGCCTAGACCTAGTCGACACAGGCCAAGTCCTTCAGTCTGGTGCAAAGCTATATGCACCAGTCCAAGCTGTGGCAGTGCGTGACTCAGCCAGACCTCACACAGCTGAACCAAGCTGGAAGCCTCTGCCTATGAATTCCTGGTTTAGTCTTTACTTTCTCTGCCTGGTTTCTATTAGTTCTGTGGGTTTTCAGGCTTTTATGGCAGTCCTCTGACTGAAAATTATTGCTGCCCAAGGCAGCCCGACTGCCAACAAGGTTGCAAACACAGAAGATCTTTTTCAGTAATTCTGTGGGGCATGAAAGGTTGGTTCTTTTCAAACTCTTCATTAAATGTCAATTTGTGAAAGCTGAAACATTGATTTCCATACACTTTTCTCTCTCTCTCTCTCTCTCTCTCTCTCTCTCACACACACACACACACACACACACACACACACACACACACGCTCTTTAAAGCTAACAGCAAGAATTCAGGCAAAGGGAGACTGAGACAAATATCTTTTTTGTATAAGTCTGCTGAAGTCAGGAGAGTTGCTCCAATCAAAATTTGGGTCCTCTGTTTATTTTCTCATTCTGGTTTACTTAATTTCATGCCATTTAAAATTATATTTAATTGCAGCAGTTCTCTCTTTGGTTTGCAGTCTCACTGCTTTCCCAGCATGTTACTGAAGACACTGGAAAAAAGAGAAGGGCTGAATCAGTTTGGAAAACTCTGGATTCTTCTGAACATTTGGACACTGCTAGCTTCCCATGTGTGGGAGGAATATTTTACTGCCCATCAACCGACTGCTTGAACAATTTAATCAGGTTGTTAAAGCAATTTAACCCTGGAGAAGATTAGCTCAGAAGAAGATACTGTTTCTGCCTCAAAAGCTACACACATTGTCCCATGATCTCTCTCTCTGTCTCATAGACAAAGGTGTAATTAAATGGATCCTTGCCCACATGAAAGAGCCTCCAGGGCATAGGAGAAGTTGCCCAAAACCACCCTTGAGACTGCCAAGAGATGAATTTAGAGCAACTCCCTTCACTCCTACTGGTTTCAAAAGTACCAACAAAAGCTCATGGTCAGTGGTATCAAAGGTTGCTGACCGCTCTGTTAAAATTAGCGTGGACTCTCTATTTTCATCCATTCATTAGCCAATGCAGTTTCTACCCCAAACTCATGTCTAAAGTCCAAATGACAATTGATCCAAATAGCTGTTGGCAATGGTTGGAAGTCACATGACTGAAGATTTGGCAAGAGGGAGTCTTTTGTTAGCGTATGATGACTGTCAAGGTTCCTTCCCCACTCTGAACTCTAGGGTACAGATGTGGGGACCTGCATGAAAACCCCCTAAGCTTATTTTTACCAGCTTAAGTTAAAACTTCCCCAAGGTACAAACTATTTTACCTTTTGCCCTTGTACTTTATTGCTGCCACCACCAAGCGTCTAACAGATATATAACTGGGAAAGAGCCCGCTTGGAAACGTCTTTCCCCCCAAAATCCTCCCCAAGCCCTACACCCCCTTTTCTGGGGAAGGCTTGATAAAAATTCTCACCACTTTGCATAGGTGAACACAGACCCAAACCCTTGGATCTTAAGAACAATGAAAAAGCAATCAGGTTCTTAAAAGAAGAATTTTAATTGAAGAAAAAAAGTAAAAGAATCACCTCTGTAAAATCAGGATGGTAAATACCTTACAGGGTAATCAGATTCAAAACATAGAGAATCCCTCTAGGCAAAACCTTAAGTTACAAAAAGACACAAAAACAGGAATATACATTCCATTCAGCACAGCTATTTTATCAGCCATTTAAACAAAACAGAATCTAACGCATATCTAGCTAGATTACTTACTAAGTTCTAAGACTCCATTCCTTTTCTGTTCCCGGCTAAAGCATCACACAGACAGAGAGAGCCTTTTTTTCTCCCCCCTCCAGTTTTGAAAGTATCTTGTCTCCTCATTGGTCATTTTGGTCAGGTGCCAGCGAGGTTATCCTAGCTTCTTAACCCTTTACAGGTGAAAGGGTTTTTCCTCTGGCTAGGAGGGATTTAAAGGTGTTTACCCTTCCCTTTATATTTATGACAATGACATTATAATACAAATTAACGTACCCATGCTACCCATAGATATTTGAGAGGACACGCAGAGCAGAGCATAATTCTAGTGCCCAGGAACTCCTACATTCTAATCCCAGGGCTGATGCTTACTCCTCCCTCTGTAGCCTTGCAAAGCTCTTCTGCCTCAGTCTCCCCTTCTCCAAAATGGGGATAATACAAATTATAGTACATCACATAAGGTTTCTAAAGTGCTTTAAAAATGAAAATGCAATGAAGTATTATTATTTACTTTTTGGTTTTCTGAACTCTTTTGGTCCACCCCTAACTCTGATGTGTCAAATTTTAAAACAATGGGTGTTGCTAAAAAGTCCAGTTGAGCCATTTACACTCTAAAGCTGGAGACTCTAAGGCTTGGCCTATATAAGGCATATGTTTAATGCTGGGTGAATATTTTGAAAAAATGATCACAGATATTCACTGACATTCTTCAATGCAATCTCTTTGGCTATGCTCACACCCACTCTTGTGTTCAGATTCTGCAAACATTCACGCATATGAACGTTACTAGCATGAATGTGGAAAATGAATTTCAAAGTCACGTGCATCTATTTGCATGCATGAGTATGCATGACTAGGAAATGCTTGCCTGATCATTGAGAAACAATACCAGGTGACTTATCTAAGCAATCATAAATAAGTCGTACATCTTGAATCCTTAATTGTGACTTTGGGGAAAATTGTTCATAATCAACCCAGAGAGAGCTAAAGAATATTTACCTTCTTCATTTTGGCCTTGATTCAGCAAGGTATTTAGGCTCAGATATAACTTGGAACATGTGATTGTTTCCATTGAGTTCAGTGGGATCACTGACATGCTGCAAACTGTGCATGTGCTTGCTTGTTGTACATTGTGCATTCTCTGAAGATCTTATACTCTAAGAAAGCAGCTATATAATAGGCAGGACAAAGTGGGAATCCCATAGTAAGAAATAATTACAGTGCTTTAGTTGTATCTTGGACTCAATTCTTGTGGGCAAAAGGAAAGAAAAAGAGTCTGAAGAAGGAATTTGAGTGAGAAGAGACTAGTGGCTCCATGGGAGGACTTAGGAGGACCTTCCATGCATGGAGCTGGGGGCTTGTCAAAGGATGCAGTTGTGGAAGAGTGGATGAACAAGGCATTGAGCATGGCATTACTGGAGAAGTGGAGAGCATGAGGGGGGATGTGATAAGAAGTCTGAAATGAATAATTTTAATAACAAAAATCTTTGTGAAAATTGAGTTTTGCTTGTTGATATTTGATGAGCCAAAAAAGAAAATAAGTTCATTGGATGATTTATTTGTTGCAAATGATTTGCTCCCCTCTCTACAAAATGAACTGATACACTGCAGAAACGCAGATTGTATCTATTTTACCTTCATGTAGCTTTGAGGACACATGCAAAAAATGACTTTGTTTAATTCTTTATTCATGTGTCCTGTGGGAGAAAATCTATTTTTGTCCTTCTTTGCGTCTGTATGTTCATTAAACATCCAGAGAAAAAGTGTTGACCTATGAACAGATCCCCAAAAGCAAAGCAAGCTGAGTTTGAATGTGCTTGTGAGTTTGTCGACAAACCCATGACAATGAACAAGCCTTAAAGATGATGCAGCTGGGTGAGACTACAAAGTTTTTAGAAAGTTCTTTGAACACATGTAAACATGATGTGCTTAGGCAAATGTTTAACTTGCTTTTTTTTTTTTTTTACTTCCACAAATTATATTATGAAATCCGATGTCTGTGACTTCTTAGGAATGTCAAATCAATGTATTCCTTCCAGACAGATAATTGCAGGGAACTGCTCTGCCTCTCAGCTTCTATAGTTTTCATTGTTCCATTTTCACACTGAAAATGATCAGACGCTTTAGTTGTTTTAGCAGATCATCTGCATAATACAGGTAGTTTTGGAAGCATCACCTGTAGTTCCAAACACAGTGTGTTAGACAGTGCACTCTGAGCAAACAAAGACGCAAACGCATTGAGTTTATGCAGCTAGAGGACACAGACAAGTCTATTGCTTTCATTCCCTGCCCTTTGATCACAGGGTCCTACGTTTTAATCCGTCCCAGGCAGAATCACAAAAAGTGTATTTGATCTGATAGCTGTATCAGCGCTACTTTAATACTCTTCTCTCTGAGACCCAGGATTGCAGCATCTAGATTTAAAATGTACTTCTGGTGCCAACAGAGATTGAATTTGCCAGATTAGGATTTATGAGTACTGCTAATATGAAGCAGAGGTCATCTGATATGGTCACTGCTATATTGTTCCTATGAGAGTGCATGATAGTGGTTTGGGAGCAGAGATATGTAAGATATAGTGTATGCATCAATATCACACACACACAATTAGGATCTTATTATGAGACAGTTTCTATTAACATCATATTAGAGCCAGCAACCTAAGTGATACAAAGTCAATGGAACCATTAGAATGTGTGCCATACTGTACAAACTCCCTCTGAAACTCAGGAAACATTGCAGGGCCATCCATATGATGCCCTAAGGGTCTATCCTCCCTTTGATGCATATGCATAACTCTCATTAATGTTAATAGCAGTTACACGTGAATAGTTAGGGGAGAACAGACCCTCTGTTTAATATGAAAGCATGATCTCAGATGATTCCACGGGAGCTTTGGGATCCAATACAATGTCAAAGAAGCTAGTATAATCCAGGCATTAGTGTTCAAATGGCCAATGAAGTCAAAGGGATATTGTGTGCTATACATAGTGTATGTAAGAAATGTACTGCTCGAAGACAGAGGTGGGCAAACTACGGCCCGCGGGCCACATCCGGCCCGCGGGACCATCTTGCTCGGCCCCTGAGCTCCCGGCCCAGGAGGCTAGCCCCCGGCCCCTCCCCCACTGTCCCCCCTTCCCTGCAGCCCACAGCACACTGGCCCGCAGCTCGTGCCAGGCAGCGCGGCAGCAGCGTGGCTGGCTCTGGCCGGATGGCAGGGCTTTGCTGCTCAGACCAGCATGGTAAGGGTGGGGGTTGGATAAGGGGCAAAGGGTCCCAGGGGGCAGTCAGGGGACAGGGAGCAGGGGGGGTTGGATGGCCATGGGAGTCCCAGGGGGGCCTCTCTAGGGGTGGGGGTGTGGATAGGGGTCGGGGCAGTCAGGGGACAGGGAGAAGGGGGGGTTGGATAGGTGTGGAAGTCCTGGGGGGGGGGCCCTCTCTGCGGGAGGGGGTGTAGATAGGGGTCGGGGCAGTCAGGTGACAGGGAGAAGGGGGGCTTGGATAGGGGGTAGGGTCCCGGGGGGTGGTTAGGGGCCGGGGTCCCAGGAGGGGGTGGTCAGGGGACAAGGAGCGTTGGATGGGTCGGGAGTTCTGAGGGGGGTGGGAAGTGAGAGGGGGTGGATAGCAGGCAGGGGCCAGGCTCCTTGGGGAGGCACAGCCTTCCCTACCCAGCCCTCCATACAGTTTCGCAACCCCAATGTGGTCCTCGGGCCAAAAAGTTTGCCTACCCCTGCTCTAAGAAATGCAGTGTACACTTTAAGAATATGAATCTATCAAGGGCACTTTTATACAGCCCCTGCCTTGTGGTAGTATCTGACCAGCTCACATTTTTAAACGTATTTATACCCACAGCACCCTGTGAGGCAGGGAATTCTATTATCCCCATTTTGTAGATGGGAAATTGGCTCACCGAGAGACAAAGTGACTTGCCCGAGGTCACAGAGGACTATTTGGAAGAGCTGAGAATTGAACCCACATATCCTAAATTCTAACCCAGTTTGCTAGCCACTGGAATAGCCATATTCCCCTGTCTCCTTAAATGTCCATGTCTGTTGAAGAAAGATGGTGTTCATTTTACAGGAACTCAGTGTTATTCAATGGAATTTGCCATGTAGGGCAGGATAGTCTCTGTAGGATTAATGCAGCGTTAAAGATTGAAGACAGTTTTAGGCATTGATTTAAGTATATTTTTAATCATCAATATTTTATATAAGCATTGTAAAACAATGCTTGAAAATTTTGACTTAAGGACTATGGATGGGATTTTCAGAAGTGCTTAGCGCTGGGCAAACTGCTACAATTAAAATCAGTGGTAGAACTCCCATTGACTTCAACAGGGAGCAGAGTTAGGCTCAACACTGAGCACTTTTGAAAATCCCCTAAATGTGCAAGGTGTTTGGGCCATTACATTGAGCTTTTGCATTCACAGTAAACGGGGAGTGAACTCACCATCCAATTTCAAAGGAGATCAAATTCAACATGCCAGGATCCATTCCTGCCAATAGGGGTGGTGGAAAAGGTATGGCCTGATAGATGCAACCACAAAGGAATCTTCAAAAGGCAGTAACTAGGAGTCAGTGGGTACTGCATCCCCAAAGTTTTGTGCCATAAATCACTACTGTTAACGTCAACACCAAATCAGCCATTTTGTGCTGTGTACTGTATCGTCGTTACACACAGGACCTAGACCCAAAGACCTAAGCTAGTTTTGAACTTACATGAGAGGTAAAAGATACTTTGTCCATCCTCTGTGCTATCCAACCCCATTTCAGGGGGGCTTTCAGTTCACTGGTCTTCCTGGAGGCCGGGGAGATATTCCAATCTATGATCAATTATCCTTCCTCAGTCCAATCTCTGACTCACCCTGCTCCCTGAACTGCACCCAGAATGCAATGCTGCTTGTGAAGTGTGGAGCAGTACTCAGCCTATGTATACTTTTGTTCTGAAGATAAAATGTACCACCTATGGGCCAGATCCTCTTATTGTCAAATGTTGTGCTTACTGCTGGGTGCAGTCATAATGGGATAGTAGTAAGCATTATACTTGCTGGTGTTTGTGGGGTTGACTCCTTCATCATTACAACAGCCATTAGAATCTCTAATGTGACTGTAGATACTATGTAAATTTTACCCTATTTTTACCTCTCTGCCACTTTTCCTTTGCACTCTGTCATTCAAATAAGTATTTACACATCTATTAAAACACAGTCTATTTACCCGACAGACTGTAGTGACTAGGATGGAGAATTAATACTCTAGACACAAACGTTCCCACTGCAGTTAAAAAAAGAAAGCTGTGGTTTGTTGTTTCTCAATACTTAATGTCACCATATTCCTTGTGCCTGTATTAAAATCGTATTCCAGACTAAAATCCCTCTGAACAAGAACAAGTTGGAGAAGGAAGACAAAGGAATAGCTAATAGTGTGTGTGTGATGTATATTTTATGTATGTATGTGTATTCATCTGCATAGAATCATCTATAAAATGTTTGTGCGGTGTGCATTTATATACGTGTGTGTACATATAACTCTCTGCGTATAACTATACGTGTATATGTAGATATACACAGTGTATGCATGTGTATATAATACAGTTGATTAAAAAATAAAGCCTTCTATTCATTTCTGCCTTGATAAATGCATAAATGTACAGACAGTTTCTTGGCCACAACTACTGCATGCTTGACAGTTATGGTCACCTCATACCAGACCTCACCTAGACCTGGGGCAAAGACAAATCCAGTTTGATTGATTGGGATATTGTGTATTCATTCATTAGTCCAGGTTTTGGCAGACAAGACCTGGCAGGTATCTTCTTGTAAGCAGACGGCTTTCCTGGTGTGGTCTTGGCTTTTCTGGCAGTTTAGCTGTGAAATTTTATACACTTATGTGGTGGGGATTAAGGATATCAGGGCTCCAAGATTTCTCTCATATTAGACAGCATATGCCGACTCAACCCCCCCTGCAGTGTTCTCTTTCTCCAAGAAAAAGGAGTTTACCTTGTTGTTGTTGGGCTTTTCTATAATGGGTGGGCCCTGGGCCTACTTATCAGTGTTTTGTTTTATGCAGAAAGCAGCTGGAATAAGTAGTAACTTTAGTATAACGTTCATCCTCCAGTTGCTGCCAGCACAGCCCCCAAAAACCAAACTGGGTTTTAATCTTCTCTCCAGGGAGAGAGGTAAAGTGAAAAGGGGAACAGAAAAGATAACCAGAAACCAAACTAGCATTTTCAGTGGTAATGCATTGTTGACATGCCAATTATGTATAGGAAGTTTGGGTTCCCAGGCCTGGAGATACGTCACCTCTAATGTTGGTATTAATACATGTTTAAGCTGAAGGATTTTGGCTACTGAAGCAAACAGCAGAGGGAAAGTACTGCTCTTGTGGACCTTTCAGATTTCTTTTTCATTCATCATTTTCCCTCTGTCATAAATCCACCACTTTGTTTTTAAACTCCTTTACACTAAGGCCACCTTATACCACTTTATAAATAAACAAAGCTAAACAGAAATCAAAGATCCACTTCTCCTAATTCTCCACTAAGCACAGAATCTCTAATGATAGCAATGATGGTCTTTTATCTTCAATGATTTTATAAACATTAATGTCTCATGTGCAAAGGAGCAATATAAGTCTTCCTCACTTTCGGAATGCATGAAGGGGCCAGACAAAACAACAGTATGGCACGCAAGGACTGCTACATATCTGTGCTGTTGCCAGTGTTACAGTGTTCTGGGAGTTGGGGGTAGGGCCAGGGCATTGATCAGCATAGCAGCTACATACACAACACTCTCTCCAAAGGTTGCACAGCAACTTGCCCTCCCGGAGCTTCCAGAAGTGCAATGGCCCCAGGCGCTCCTCCGAACTCTCTGTTCAACAGACTGTGGCTTAATGCCACAGTTGACCCCTAACTAATTAATCCTCACAACGCCCCTGTGCTGTAGGTAAGTATTATTAACCCTATTTTACAGATGGTGAAAAAGAGATAGAAAGATCAAGTGATTTGCCCAGCGTCACAGAGAAAGCCAGCATCTGAGCTGGGATTAGAATTGAGTAGCTCCTGATTCTCAGACATTCAGGACACCTTTCCCTCAAACAGCTTTTTAATTTTGGATAGCTTTTGAATCTTGGATAGTTTAAGTTCACCCCTTTTACAAGCCTATGACATATTTTGTACAAAATATGCATTGTGAGGTATCATTTGAAAACTCATAATTTTCTGATCATTATTGTCCTGGTCAAGTATGTGTGGGAACATTGTATGTGAAATTATAAGATTCTACTGTATAACATTACTGAGACATGTTCCAAGTTTAGAAAAGCAGGCACAAATCAATTCCTCAGAGACAAAAGGCAGACTGACGTCTTAGCCAGGTATCAACAAAATCAAATGGACTATCACCTGGTTAAGAGGCAATTCTTTTGCAGGAAAAAGGTTGTGAGTGAGAAATCTACATTTGGGCAAAGAAACATCTGGAGACTCCTGTCCCCCTGTACTGGCTGTCTCCTCAGCTAGAGATGATTTTCAAAGAAAAGAGAACTATAAGAAAGGGGAAAAGATGCCCCGAAATACTCCTTCCAATACCTGAAGGACAAGGAAATTAACATTGAACTGGGAGAAGAGGTCCTGGCTGAAAGGATTTCAGACAGTGAGACTGCTAAAGCATGTGATGAGAGAAACCTCCGCTTTGAATTCATTTAGCTTGTTAAGTTAGATATTAATTACCTTTTATTTTTTATAAGCAATTCTGAAGCAATAGGAACTGTGTACTTTTGGACAAATGAGATGCACTGTGGCATGCACGCTACCCCATTACATTCCCTCTGGGATTGTTTTCCTGTACAGTGGTTTGGGATTTTAAGGAAATCCACCCAGTCGTGAGGATATAGGAGGATTCCAGATGCTGAGGAATCTTTTTTTAGAGAATGACAGTTCACATTTTATTTTGACAAAAAGATATTTTTACAGGACTAGGAGTGCAGCAAGTTATTTTTAGGAAACAGCAGCATACATTAAATATTTGCCTGAGTGCTAAAGGGGTTCAGCATAAGCACAGGATGGTGCAGGACTCTGGGGATTAGGTGTAAAAAATATATGTGAATGATTATTGTGTCAGTAAAGCACAAATCAACAGACTTTTAATGAGCCCAGTACTTCTGGAGACAAGTATGAGGAAGTTCAATGATTTTCATCTAATAGACTTCACTGGAGGGCTCAGCCTTGCAGAAGACTTTCTAAATTCAGAGTCTTCATACAGTGCTCTTTTCTCTTTCAACAGACTAGAACACTTCAGCCCCGATTCAGCCCCGTTCTTCAGCACTTTGAATATGTGAGTAGTCCCATTGTTTAAGAACCTTGCTTAATTGGGTTCTGGGAACCGAAGATGAAGAGACCAGTCAGCAAAAACAAAACAAAAAGATGACAGCCAAAACGAAGGAAGACAACAAAGGAAGTCCAGCAATAGCATACCACTTTAAAACTGGTTGACATTTTACATTAGGAACCTTTTTACTTCCTGGCCAAAAAAAAATGTTCTTTTGGGAGATGTTATTCATTTCTGAATTGAACCTAAATCAGAAATCTCTCCAAGGTCCAGGTACAATTGATTTGTCCAAAACATTCTCCATCCTTAAGGCTTATCTTCTTGGGAAACAAGGTTGGGGAATGGGAACCTTTACTTGAAATTTAATGTGAATTTTTTAAAAGAACAAATTACCTTTGTTCATATGTGCATTATATTTCCCACTATCACTTGTGTTCACAAATGACAGAATTTGCCTATGCAACCCATTTGCACAAGTCAAGGCCAACTGAACAACAATGTGGTTTCTGTGTGTGAATCTAGAGCAGTATGTGACAATGCCCAGCAAAAATCTATGGCAGAACTAATTACTCCAGGGAAAATCTCAGTTTTAGAACGGTTTCAGCTTCCCAGGCTTGTGTTCCCAGACATAAGTTGGCAGAGAATAGGTCTCCAATAATGTCACCTGAGATGTTTTCAAAAATAAAATATGAGGAAATTGCTATGAAAAAGCTAACTAAAACAAAAAGTTCAGGGGAAAAATGTTCATTAATGGTACACTAGTACAGAGGACCTGATTCAACAACATACTTTAAGCATGAGTGTTTCCATTACATTCAATATTCTTTGCTGAATAAGGGTGAATGTATTTCTACAATTTCATTTTTGAGGCAGCCTAAGAAGGAAACATATTGAAATTCATGTTTGTCTGCACACAAGGCTGTCATTGGAAGGCCACAGTGTATTTAATTAATAGAAGATTGTATTACCAAAGGTAAGAATGAAAATTATAGCCCTTCGTTTAACTTTCACATTCACACCTGACCACCACCACAGGGAATACTTAACTGCACATCACTTCACATGATATTCACAGATGCGGAAGATAAAACAAATATTTGATCAGATGAGTATGAAATGTGCTTACTAAAACATATTTGCAAAACTTGTAATAGCATTAAGATTTTAGGAACAACCAATGGACATTAAAGACACCAGTACATAGTCTTTACCTTCTAATTTTACAGAGCACTCTAATCGAGTGGTTAGAGGCAAATGAATTTACACCAGTGCTTTGTGTAGAAAATTGTAATTGCCATAACTTTTAGGTAATTTAACAATTTTGCATTGGTAGCACCCATGAGTAAAGCATGCTCTGTGTATATGCATTCCAGGCTGACCAAAATATGCCTGGGGGATGGGGGGACAGGGACTTCTTTCTTAATATAAGACCAACTGTACTTCTCCTGTGAAGCTGTTAAATTATATATGTGGTATTGTTTAAGTCAAATGTGATTTATTGATTTCAGACGTAAGCCTTGTCTAAACACAAACATGTAGTGGTTGAATTAAAACAGTTTAGTTAAACTGGTGCAAGCCCCAATCTAGACGCTCTTCAGTTTTATTCAGTTTAGCTTAAACTGTTCTTAATAAACTTAAATTAATCCAAAATAAGCCTGGTTTAAACCAAAAATATGAGAGTCAACACACAGCCTTTTGCCCTAGTTTACCCAAATGGGTTTAAAATCACACTCTAAATTACATCATTGCAACTCTGCATGTAGATCTTAGATACAGGAGGGAATTTCAGAGAAAGTCCAAAGATTGAAGATCCACCAGGTGTCTATAATTAACAGCAAGTACAGAGTATTATGATCCTTACAGAAGGACAAACATTTTCCCCCTATAGAACACAAAATCAAATTAACAGTGACAGTGGTATTGAAATGTTAAAGAAATAATTTCAAAATGAGTGCAATAAAATGTCAATGGTAGATAGGGTTTGAGGGTAATAAATGAGTAAATTAAATATGTAATGACTAAAAGCAAAATTAGGTGTAATTGGACTTCTTGTTGCCATATGTGTCTCCTTCTAACATCCACTTAGCAGATCCCAGGCAATGATGATTGGGAACATGGGGATGCCAGTCCCTGACTTAGTTTCTTGTCTTCTCTATTGATCTAATAGGACTCACAAGGCAGGGGAATCTGAAGTGGAAGCTGCAGTTGCAAGGCTGAGTATTTCCTACATTTCCACCCTTTACTGCTAGTGAGTAGAGCAACAAGAGCACCCGATCAGGGAAGAAGATAGAGTCCTCTAGGGACTTCCTATCCTCTGAAGGAAGATTTTGCTCTGTGCTAGCTCCTACTCCCCCAAGGCATGGGGGAAGAGAGATATAAAACATGCAATACAAATTATGCATAAAGTCTGTCTGGAAGATCCTAAAATCTTCTAATATGAAGGAGATTACATCAGGTATTTCAAAATTCTCTGAGAGAGGACCCTCTGGCCTCCCTCATTACATCAATGTAGATTCTCTCTACTGATAGAAATTGGAATGAGACCACTAAGAATGTGCCCCTACATGGCCGTGCAAGTGTCTGTCTAAAGGCATCCTTGGAGACATGACCCACTTTCAGATACATTTTCTCACTTGTCTTCATTCTCCTTCCCTACCTGAATCCCATCATTGCAAACTGCTGTAATGCTGCATCAATATGTGACGTCAAAACCGGTGATAAATAAAAGGATTGGTACACTTCCACATCTATCTCCATTCACTTTAGCCACTGGTGCCAAGTACCTTATGTGAGATGCCAAGTGCTCTCGCTCCCATAGCCTTCAGTGGGAGTTAAGGGGACTTTGAACCTTGCACAATCAAGCCATAAAAGAGAAACAAGTGTATACATTGCATCAAGAAGACTCATGCCATAGAGCAGGATGATATCTAGGCTGACCAGTGTTGTGATAAGATCTTTCCAAGCCATTGTGATAAGATCTTTCCAAGCCATTGTAAAGCAGAATCCAACAAGTTGCATACTCCTGATAGTTATCAACAGAGTTATCTCATCTAGTTTTCATGGAATCTTTTCCATGTGCACATACATGTTATTTTAACCCATAACAGTTGTTAAATTGAAAACCCATGTGCCTAGTGCTTGAAATCATCCTTGTTTCCTCAATTTACCTCTCTACAGAAATGCCAGTCAAATTGAAAAAGCATTAGGGACCGATTCAGGAAAGTACATAAGCATGTGATTAACTCCATCCCTATTCAGGACACTATTTAAGTATTTGCTAAAAGTAAAACCAATGCTTAACTATTGTCCCTAAATATAGACGCTTTCCTGAATTGGAGCCTAGAACAGAAATGCCAGTACTACCCATGGACATGTTTCTATAGTCACTAACGACATCCCATAGGTAGCTGCTATACAATGACTGAAAAGACATATTGGTTAATTAGAGTTGAGAGTTGTCTGTCAGACAAGCAATACTGTAGTGGAGTTTTTTTTTTAATGTGGTTGATTAGCTTTACAAATTGAAAAACATGTTGAGATCCACATGAAACCAGACCTTGATACTCTATTCCTTGCCCTAACATAATTTATTTATTTGATGGCTTAGCCCACTAAGGAATAGATACTAAAATACATATCCTGCTGGAGTCAGAAGCAAAGAGAAAAAATTAACCCAACCTTTGCAAGTATTTGGCTTTCTTTTCTTAAGCAACAAGGAAAGCATAATCCAATCCTATCATTGTATTGACCTTAACAATAAATGTGCCAGTGTATTCATGTATTGCTCGCATATAATGAATAGCAGAGTATCCTGCTTTAAATAGATAAACAGGTAATGGTTAGTACTGTCTCCAGAAAGCCATATGTTATACAAACACTCTCATAAAACAATGTTGTATGCTTTATTTTAATGAAGCATAACACTGGGACATATGCACTCCTCCTTTATCAAGACTCTGTTTCTTTCTGTCTTAGAGAACAGAGATTTTTGTGCTTGGAAGAAAAGGAGAGAGAAAATAATGAATTGGGGGAAAATGTCGGCTATCACAGTACAGGTTAAGATATATTAACTACTAGAAATCTGAATGCCAACTTATGGGGCTTAAAGTGTTACACAGAGCAGTGATACAGTTCATACCTGTACCAGGGCCTGAATCAAAACCCTGGATCCAAACACCTCAAACTCTGGGAAAGTTCAGATCCAAATCTCTAAATACCAACTTGTTTATTGTCAATACAACCCATCTGTAAACATCCAGATTTGAAAGGGCCTTTTAATGCACTGGCCAGGGAGAAGGATACATGCATTTTGTGCCTGGTTTAGAAAGAAATACAAGATACATATACCAAACCTGCAAGTCAGCAATAGGGAAAAGGATGCACTGGCACATGTCTTTTTGATCATAGGGATGAATGGCCACAGCCAATCCGGACTTCCTTTGGCTAAAAGTGTTTCAGCTCTTCAGCTAGAATGGCAGTGAGACTGCTGAACCCATCCAGGCCTGACATCGGGATTGTGTGAGCCTTAGAGGAACAAGCAAGGAAATGCAAGGTGAGATTTTTGCTGTTTTGGTGGAATATTTGAAGATGACTGGAAACAATTTGACCACTCGAGACTTGGGTTCTGAGCTTTGCCTGAAGCAACTGGTAACTTTCCAAAACAATAAGATTGAGCACACTCTATCCTTCTGACCAATATTATCACATTATTTCCTTGCAGTCCTTTGTCTGTAATTATCTGTTCTCTTGTCTTGTATGTAGAGTGATACTCTTTGGGGCAGAGACTGTCCTTTTGCCTGTGTTTGTACAGCACCTAGCAGACCACAGGCCCTGATCTATGACTAGGGCTCCTATGTGCTATGGTAATACAAATAATAATCAATAATAATATTAACTATGCTTGGGTATTGAGAGATATGGTGAGGTCCAGTCCTGTGAGGAGCTGAGTGGTTCATGCAAGGTGCTGACTTCAGTGGGAATTGAGGGTTCTTAAAACTTGGCAGGAGGTCCTGAGCTCCTTGCAGGAAGGGGCCCAGACGTAGGAAACCATTTTTAGCTATTTCACTTTAAAAGTGAGTCAATTGCCTATTTCAGGCATGATTCTGCTACCGCTGATGTCAAGTGGAGTTTTGCCACTTAAGTTGCGGGGAGCAGGATCTAGCCCATGTAGCACAATGTATCTTGTTAACCTTTTTGGTTGGCTTTTCTTTCTATGTATAGCTCTGTGAATCCTTTTTGTGGTGGCGAAAGCACTAGAGGACACTTCTGTTGATAGATTTTTATCACTTCAGTAATTTGGGGCCATTAAGGCACTGGGGTAGTGTGAAATCCAGCACAAAGCTCCAGGGTTTTAATGCCCCAAATTACTAGAGGTGGAGTTATATTCACTATTATTCCCCTCAAGAGGAACCTCCATAGCTAGCTGGCTCTGCTTGGTAGTACCACGGTGGTAGTGCACTACTCCCTCCCTGCCCCTTTTTGGGTGGTTAGAGCTATAGGCCAGGAGCAGTCTCGCCACTTAAGGGACTGGGGAGTATAGACTGTGGTTATCTTGGGCATGTGGGGGTGCGGGGGTGTCAAGAGGAGAGTTCCTTGCCCTCCAAAGCAGAGCAGGGGCCCCTTGGATAGTGCTTTGGGATCCTTTGGAATTAAAGGTGCTGTAGAAATGTAAGAGTATGATTAACATTTCCACTCTCCCTTTTCCAAAGGGGGTGCAGAGAATGCTATGGACCATTAGGGGAACAGAGGAAGGGAGAATTGTAGAGCCAGTGAGGAAGCTAGCAGAAAAGATTCTGCCTGATGTAACACAAATGTTGCCACAATTATCATTTTATCCCAATGTGGGTCCTTATACACTCAGTTTTACACTATGTATGTGGTGTCACTAAAAGACAAGCTTCCCACAAAGTCAAATGAGGTCCTTGATTTTAGTGGGAGTTTGCCAGAGGAAGGGTACAGTAAAAACTAAATTCAAAGTGAGTAAGGACCTCAGAATGTTACCCACAACTAACAGAGCCTTCTCCTTTGGTGAGAACAGAGCTCTCACTTCTCAAGGTGCTGGGAGAGATGCTAAGAACAGTGACAGTTGTTTCCCAGGCAGAAAGGTTCGGCAGGAAGCCAGTATTTAATCACATAGCCACAACACATCATTTCAGAGCGTCACTCAGTGCAACCACTTGATGCACTGCACTGCACCTCTGTAACATAATGCTGGCTTCCTGCCAGTAATTTAGAGAAAGCTGCTATCAGTATATATAATTGCTTCCCTTGATGAAATCACCCAGCGAAATGGCAGGGCTAGACCAGGGAGGAAAGGGAGAGTTATGAGACCACAAAGTTCTCAGACTTCCAAGTTGTACCTATTAACCAGCAGTTAAATTACTGGCCAGCTTCAAAAGTCCACCACAACTGGCACTAATTGTCAGCCCTGTTGGCAGTCTCAGCAGGATTAAATGTACAGGAAGACCGAGCTACTCTGCATCCTAGAGATGATGCCTCCAGCTCAGGTTTGAGGCACATCAGCAGGGCACTGTGAGGAAGCTTACACTGCTGCTGCCTGGGCTGTACCTGATCTGCAGATAGGCTGAGGACTTTGCACATCAGGGTTGTTGAGCCAGCACCTGAGGCATGTTGTGCACACACTAAGAAGAAGACTGTTGCTGTGCATGTTGGCAAGGGGATGCCAAACTGATGAGGTGTGCCAGTTGCCAAGTAAGCACAAAATAAGTGACTGTACAGTGCATAAGTTAGGGCACATTGACTTATATACCCCATTTTCTGTTCTATATACTGATGTTCTTTTCAAAGGAAATATAGATTTCCAGTTACCTCTGCCCTGTTGCCCAGACATCCATGGAGAGGTGGTTACATGCAAACAGAAAGAAAGGGCCCGGGGGAGGATGGTTTGGTGATTAATGCATTGGATTGGCATTCAGGAGATCTAGGTTCAGTTTTAGGCTCTGCCACAGACTACATTTGTGACCCTCGGAAAGTCACTTAGTCCCTCTGTGACAGATCCTGATCTGTAGAAGGAGGGTAATAATTAGAGCTGGATAGAAAATAGTTCTGTTTTGTGAAAACTTTTGAGGTTTCAAATTTTATTTTTGTTCATTTGGGACAAAACAAAATCCTTAGAAAGTTTTTGTGAAATAGTATTAATGATGAGAAGTCCATTTGCAGATCAAAAAGATCAGGTTTTTGGTTTGGGTCTCTCTTTTTCTGTTTCTCATCCACACTGAACCTAAGAAAGCGTCTCATCAAAAATTTAGTCAAAATCCATTTTTTCCACAATGCATTTTGGTATCAAAGAAAAGGAACAATGGCATATTTGCATAACGGGGCCTCAATCTCATTTGAGGCATCTAGGTATCACAGAAACAAAAATAAATAATAATAATTAGAGGGCTGAAGCTCCATTTTGCTGTAACTTATTTTGTAGTTTGTGATTGTTTCATAACTTCAATAGGAATTGCAAGAATGTGCTATCTTCCTCTCTGGGTAACGGTGCCCAATTCAGACTATGCTACATTTACAGAAGGTTGCTGTGATTCCCAGAAGAAGGGAGAGGATCGTCCCAAATAGATTTTGGAGGGCAGGAAAGGCTAAAAACTAGCATTGTGCAGAGGTATATTTCTTGGGGAAGGTGAGTGAATGCCAAATAAAACTGATGTTGATCTGCTGTATATGATGTCCTAAACTTTCTGTAGAAATATTGCAAGAGGGGGAGTCTTCTTATTTGCTCACTAGCAATCCACCTGCAGTCACATATCCTCTGTTATATACTGCAGGTAGTACAGTGTCCAGTTCTTTCTTAGGACATTAATAACAAGAAGAAAAATCTAGATCTGTTGATCATAGATTGTTCCTTAATTCATCTTTATTGACATGTTAACCTGAGGGGACGTTGCAGCTACTCTAGCCTCCAAAGACGTAATGCAGGTCGCAGTCTCACACCATCCTGAACACCCAGTATGCTGAGCAGACATAACTCAGAAAAACGGAGAGGAAGAGAGAGCGCCTCCTCCCTTATACAACTAATGCCATCTAGTGGCAACAACTAAAGAGACCTCCGGGAAGATGTAAGATGGTTTACACGTACAGCAGTTATTAACAGTCTTTTGAGCACATTAATAGCACCAAGTAAAATTCAATAATTTATGTAAAGAATGAAGTGCCTAAATATTCTGTCTCGCCCCCTATCTTTTTGCATGTTGCAGAATGAGATATAGCATCAATTATGTAAGCAAGGGCTTTATATCTATTCCTTCTACAATCATAAGCAAGAGAGACATATTTGAGGTTCTGGTGTGATCACTGAAAGCCTTCCTACAAAGGCCTTGTTGCCATGCATTTTCAATATTGGCAGTAGGTCAGAATTACAGTACACTCTACTCACATACTGAGCTGTGTAACCAAGCCTCAAGGCACTGGAGGGTATGTGTAAATGTACCGTAAAAGTAAAAGATATGAATGGAGCCCTTAGAAAATCTCAGAGGCATGCACCCTATTGAGTAAGAATGTGCCTTCTGCACTGCTCTACTAAGGTGCACAAAATAGTACTCATCAATGGGACATAACTGTGTCTTTTTAGGATATTGGACTCTCCAAGATCAGTTAAAAAGTAGATTTATATGGACAAACATGAATTCTGATCCTCAATGAAGACTATCTCTTGTATCTAGGGGCAATTGTGAGACGTGATGGTACATAACAATCTATGTAGGGTCATATTACTTACTGTTGCCTTTGAAAATTACAGGAACAATAGATGCTGAGCTAATGTTTTTCTTAGTGAATTCTTTGTTTTCTCCTTACACTGAACTGTCTGAATGAAACTGCCAGGGTAGCAATAAGAGGGGAGGTTTATGCTTTCTCATACACTAAAATTGACATTATGACTTTCCTAAAGCTTGCTTCACGCATACGACTATCCTTTCCTCTCAGCTACACGAATGCGACTCCATTGAAATTATAGGAGTTTGGTCCAAAAACTCTACTTTTATATCATTTTAGAATTATTTTTTCTTATCTCAGACTAGCACCGGAATTAAAAGGCACAGCATCCTATTTCCCAGACACTTTAAGGAATTGCAGTACATTTTGAGCATTTCCCTCGACTTTACTGCTTAAATAAATGATATATATCTTTTGCTGCTATGAGCTCCACATTCACAGCCACTGAAAGAACTTGTTTCCGTATAAAATTTTAATACACAGCAAATGTGTACCTTGCATAATCTGGATTTCACTTCCCCCTCTGATTCTATCACCTTTCAGGCAAGTTATTTATTTGTAGGAGGTAAACCAAAGAAATCACCCACTTTTAAACCAGGCCAGATCTTGGGGGGGGGGGGGATCATTTTACACCAGCTGAGGATCTGGCTTTATGTTCCTTGGCTCAAATAGTCAATAAATTCTCAAGTAGGGATTTTAGCCTGCTCCATCCATATATATAATTTACCGTGGTTTGCTAAATAAACTACAACATGCTAGATATACCTTGATCCTCAACTTGGAGACTTTTGTGCTCCTTCCCTCTAGGAAAATTACAGTACATAATATAATTTGAATGGTAGACTGCTCTAGCACAGCTCAGAGCAGAAGAAGTACACAGAAGAGCCCCAGGCTTAGGACAATGCAAGTGAGAGCTTTAAAGCCAGCTTTGCCTCCCACCACTGATCTGGCCTATACCTCTCAAGTGTAGCTCAGTGTGAGCCACTCATTCACTCATAGAAAAAAGAAAAGGAGGACTTGTGGCACCTTAGAGACTAACCAATTTATTTGAGCATGAGCTTTCGTGAGCTACAGCTCACTTCATCGGATGCATATCGCTAAGGTGCCACAAGTACTCCTTTTCTTTTTGCGAATACAGACTAACACGGCTGTTACTCTGAAATCATTCACTTATTTCCATCCCAAAGTTCACTACATTCTACACAAATTTGCCATCTCCTCATTTTTACTGTTGAAACAGTATTTACATCTGAAATAAAGAACCAGGAAACACAGGTCATAGAAAGAGTCATTTGTGCAAAAGGAAAGAATCTTGCATCATTTTAAGTTTGCTGTGTGAATAAAAAAAAGTTGTGTGTCCTTCTTTTTGCATATTTATCACACATTGTAATCCCATGTTTGGTCCTTGCCAGGTTGAGAGGCATGATCTGGCCCAGGATCTTCACCAGAATTGATGGGAGAGATTTTCAAAGGCATAAAGGGGAGATAAGCACCTGGTTTCCATTGACAGTCATACCCTTTAATGCCAGGGTTTCTTCCTTTTATACATTTGTATCATTCTGTCTATTGTGTATAATCAGGATTATTCATTTTTTTTAAAGAAAAAGTAGAAGAGACACCCAAGGGCTCCAAGGCTTGAAACGAGGTGTGAAAAATAGATATCCTACTTGACGTTGGACCAGAATAAATTCATTCTCTATTGATTTCTGGATTCAGAGGCCTGATCTTTCTCATTCAGTTCTCCCACATAAATGGAAGCTAATATTCCTCTTCTGCATAAAAATGAAATTAAAGTATTAATCAAAATCATATAAATGAGGCAAAAACTCAACCCTGCCCTTGTGCCTAACTAATTATTTTGAACAGCTCTGGTCTGTTCACCTCTGTGCTGAGTTGGTAATGTATCCCCCTTCGGTCGATTCAAGATCTCTAGCAACACCTATGGGAGAATCTTTAATTAATCCTCTGTTACTGTTGTAATTGCACTATCCTGAGGGAAAGGCTGAGTAGCCAGGAATATTATTTTAAACATATACTGTAAACAACATTTGTCCTCGGGAGAGTTCAGTTAATACAACAGTTTTGACCCTTTCACTGCTGGGTGCTTAACAGTTTCTTTTCCTAAACCAACAAAAAGGGCTTATGTCCTTTCATGTGGGCTTATTTAGACTTCATGCTAAAAAAACACAACTGAGTGCAATTACATATGAACCCACCCAATAAAATAATTGCTTACAGGCTGCTTAAAATATTTCCATGTAAATGAAGAAAGCTCTGACTTTTCACTCCCTTCCACCCTACTGTCTCATTATTAAATGCAGGTCTCTGTGAAAACAGATTTCTCTGACAGTGGCATAATCACTAACTCTGCAGTATCCTTCATATTTGCGGTAAACAGGATCTGCTCATTTTCCTTATTTCTCTTAGACAGTCTATATAAAGGCAGCATTATCCAGTGGCTGGAGCAAGGGAACAAGGATTCCTGTATCCTGTTTCCAGTTCCGGCCATAGTGAGGTGAATTTTTCTAATTGTAAAATGTTAATATAATTTCAAATTTTGATTTTTTTAAAAATGTGACCAACTGTACAGCTGTTTAAAATTTTAACAAAAAGATTCCTAAAGGAATTTTTAAAAAATTATTCACAATTTTCCTCGCCTTTTTTTGAGCAGCTGTATTGTGCCATGGACTCACTATGTGTTATTGGGTAATTTATGTGAAACTTTTTATGCCACCTACCCATCTGCATTATGGGTAGGATAAAACATATCAATTCCACCAGGTTGCTCTCATGGTAAGTTAATATCTGTAAAGAATTTGAGATTCTCCCATGACAGCTGTTATATAAGTGCAATGCATTTTTATAGTGAATACAAATAAAAAAACAAAAGTAACACTATCATTTTTTAAAAAAGTTGACTACATATAATGTTTATATTTTTCTACTGTGCTCATCACCCTGGTATCTGAGTATCTCTGTGATCAAGTGGAATTTTATTTTTGTGTATATGTATATATACACACTTGATATATATACACTTGATCACATTCAGAGATACTCAGATACCAGGGTGATGAGCACAGTAGAGAAATATAAACATTAAATTAGATAGATGCATCTTGATTATGCTAGGTCTGAACTTGGCCCAGTTACTACATCTTCCTCTTGTTTTAGACATTATCCAGAGTAAAGCTGTTTGCCCAGACCATAATCACCCTTACTCGCTCTCTGATTTCCCAGGATGATTCTAACAACCACGTCTGGAATCTCTGGTTGCTGGCTTATGCATACCCCCCTTCCTTAAATTTTTCTTTCTTTCCTCCCCAAGTGGCTATGCCTATGGAGATGGAAGCTCCCTAGTACAATAGTTGTGCCAGCTTTTTTGAATCCACTGCTACTTCTCCACTTTAGAATCTCAGCTCGTCCCAGGATCTGAAGAGCTTTTTAGCTTGCATATTGGGATAAGCCTTCAGACAAAGCAACAATCCCTTCAGATTCCTCCTCTCTTTTCTCTCTCTCTCTCTCTTTTCCCGCCAGAACGTTTCAGTATCCTGCTCTTTAGCACAAACTTCAGAATGAATATTGTTTGCAGGACAAATACAATGAAGTAAATCTTCTCACAGGGCCAGTCTGGGAAATTAAACATTGATTGGATTGCACTGAGAAAAGCATGAGGAAAAAATACAAATAGAAACAAACAAAACAGCCAGGGCACAAACTCATTTACCTGCAATGGACGGATTAAAGGTTCTGAGACTCAACAGGCCTAAGCTGAGCCTTCTTCATGTCATTCACCATACCAGTATTATCAGGCCAAGAAAGGGAAAAACAATGATAAAATGTAAACACTTTTGGAGACTTGTATATTGCCAGAGAGACAAAGACTATAGGGGGTGGGCTTGGGGGATAGAAGAAGTAGAGGAGGAAGAAAAGCCGTTTTGTAGTGAAATCATGTTTTCCACAGTGTGAAAAAGGATCATGACCACAGTTAAATCACATAGGATTAGGCCATAACGTACAAAGAACCTTTCTACAAATAAAACTTTATTCTCTGAATTCAATAGAAGGTTTCATTGTAATTAATTTGTAAAAGGAAAAAGCAAGCAATACATTTCTTAAACTAACAGTCCTGAGAATATAATACATGTATCTCTCTTCTGGAAAATTTATTAAGCATTAGTTAAAAAAAAGAGAGAGAGAGAGAGCGAGAGAGAGAGAGAGAGAGCAAACTGAATCTCTCTGTTCTTGCCAGTTTCTGCGGCTGTGGTGAATTATCGCAAACTTCATAAATGTAAGTAAAAATGGAACCCTTGAAGTCTCAGTCACTTTATTTCAACAGAATGTAACCATATTCCAATTTGCACTTGAATTAATGGGAGACTACATAGCTTTGAAAGTCTTAAAGAGCATGTCACACCTATTATAACACATTTTATTAATCAGTGCCTTACATTAAGAGAGACCATCCAGCCAAGCTTTCTGCAACTCTTTCAAAAGAAGAAAAAAAAGAAAGAAAAAAATGCATTTGTTCTTTGCATGCAGTAGTTCAACGATATCACAAACCAATTCTGTTAAGCAGACACATTAGGAGATTCATCATAGCTGTGCAGAACATTCAGATTCACTTAAAACACCTTCACTGATAGTTAATACTAATGCTATATTTTTTAATGAACACTAAATGTTAATATTTTGCTATCAAGGTTTTATTTCCTTCTATTCCCCCCCATATCATTTTGCATGTCCGAGCTCCATCAGAGCAAACACTTACTATCTCTCTTTGATGTTGTCAAATATTAGGACTGGCTTTTGACAATGTTGATACAGTACTGTTAGTCAATATTCATAGGTGTAACCTGAAATGCTCGAGAAGAATTCATAGTGATTCATAGTGGGAAGAATGGTGATGTACAGTATGTAAAAAAGAAAAAAATGCTAGATTTTCATATACAGCTCAGTTCAGCGCAGACATCCACAGTTCAGGTTCTATGATACTGGTAGATCTTGATAATAAAGAGAAATATAAACTATGATTTCCTTTTTTTCTTCTTGTGGAAAAAATGGTATAGGTAGGGGAAGGGGAGAAAGTGGTAACTCCTGTGCAAATAATAATAATAATTAATAATAATTAATAATTAATAAAAGTAAGCTTCAGATATATTTTATTTATAGTATATTAACTGTAAGATTAAATGTATGTTCATTATAATAAATTTATAATTCATAAATAAACTTTAGTCAGAAAACTGTTTTTTCTGGCTTTCAGTAGGAGTATTTGACCTTCCAGAAGGAAAACAGTAGAAAATGCTTCACATTGGTAATGGGGCCGAGTCTGGGGATATTTATGCATGTGAGACACACCTAATAATGTTACCAGTCTGTAAAGCTATTCAGAACCATTTTACATGCCTTCCAAATGGAAAAAAATAAATATACATTCCATTATTGAATATTAGGTGTAGTTGGAACAATGTTAGATACTACACAACACCCTTTTTGATTATTCTTTCTAAAATGCTTCAGCATTGTCAATGTATGTATTCACCTGTTATTTCATCATGCAATCACAGGGTCAAGTACATGTGAGTGGCCTGGATCTGGGGACAGATTATGGCCTGCAGAAATTAGAGGTGGAAAGGGTTTATTTGCCTATTTATCCTAGCATCCCAGCAGTGCAGG
Source organism: Natator depressus (assembly GCF_965152275.1). Classification (NCBI taxonomy): domain Eukaryota; kingdom Metazoa; phylum Chordata; order Testudines; family Cheloniidae; genus Natator; species Natator depressus. The sequence goes on along the minus strand of NC_134239.1, from coordinate 106,105,109 downwards.
ATTGTTCCCTATATTATAAATTGGAGCACTTTGTCCAGTTCAGTTTTGAATGAAGGAAGCAACGAGACTTCTACCATTTCATTTTGCGGCCTTTTGAAACCATAGTTGCATAGATCTCACTATTAGGCAAGATTTCCTCAATGTTCCTATTTTCAATTTCATCTCATCCCCACCCCCTTGTGCAGTGCCAATAAACAAATATTGTGCAAAGAACCTGACCTCCCAAAGTTGTAATTTATAGCACTTTCCAGAACACAGTATGCCAAACAAACAGGCAGGCTATAAAGACTGCAATAGATGTTTTTAATTTTGTTTATTATTCATATGTTAGGTCTAAGAGATCTCACATAATCTGTGTGGCTGACCTCAAATTAAATTACATTGCCACTCTATTTATGTTTTTGTGATAAACAGAAGAATACAGAGCATGACATTTTCAGCGTCTGCGCTACCTCTGTATGTAACATAAATGGAACCATTTCTGATTGCTTTTTATGCAACATTGATATGCTGTTGAAGTCTCTTATATCAGACAACTGGACTTCATTATACAACGGAACACTTCATAAGTGCAAACCTTTTGGGATGTCAAAAACCCACGGAATTCTCTACTTTACTTTCCACCAAAGCTGCCAAACTTGCCTGGGTTTGGCAGTCTTACGAAAAAAATTCTGTGAGTGGAGGCAGAAAATCTAAGCCTGGGTCCAGTCACAGCCAGTCTGCCACACACACATAATAGATCTCAACTTTCCACATCTGATCATTGTTTGAAGGGCCAGTTAAAAGCTTAAATACACGGGACTTTCAGTCTATAACCGGAGCATTTAATCCCATTGATATCCAACCCATTCTGAAGGAGAAATATATTATGTGTATGGCAAAGTCACTTCCAGTTAGGCTGATATGCTGTTTCATGTCACACAGTTGAAAAGTAGGGGGCCCAATCCTATGAGGTGCTAGGCACCCTCAAGTTTGAGGGCTGTGCACACGCTACAAGAGACATTTACCATCTTAAAGTGCTATTAAAAATGTTTGACATGCTAAACATACAGAATCCTGTGCACTTTAAACAGTCTCTCATTTTCCAGCAAAATATTCAACACAGATTCACAGTGGTTTATAGCAAATAAGTTGTATCATTTAACTTCAATTGCAAAATTGAAGTCAGTGGCATTAGAGATGTGTACTGGTATAACCGGGATCATGCGACAGCTCTCCACGAGATATTCAGACCCCTGCTGCTCACTCCTTGGCTGTGACATATGGCCAGCGATTAGCCTCCATCATCATGTCCCTAGCGAGGTCAGATGTTATGCATGTGTGCACAAGCATCAGTAAATGGTTTTATAAGTTATAAAGTGATGCATGTCAGAAGACAGTAAAGCAATGTTAGTGTATATCAGGAATATAGGCTTATAAAGAGAAAAGAGGTCTTTTATTTGTTATTATATAGACCACTTGATAGTGATTTGCTTTTTGATGGTGCCTTAGAAAAGCTGATCAATTGATGAAAATGTTATCTTTTGCTTTGTAGGGAACGGATATCTCACATATGTGTCTCAGGGAGGAGTCACTAGTTGTAGCTGTCCAGAGAACTGAACTGCTAGTTAAGGACCTGTCTTCACGGTTTTTGTATTTGGTTCATGATAGTCTCCTCTGAAAGAGTTACACAAAACATGGCTAGTTATACCCACATACCAGCCTTTTTCACAACACAGTCATCTGTCAGGTATGTATTTCTGTCCACACTTACCATGCTGCTAGCAACCATGTTGTATGTGAATACAAACCATGTTTCAAGTCAATTATGACATTAACAAGGTTCAAGCTCATTCACATATTGTAGTCTAGGTAGGGCCTATAAAGATTGATAGTTGGAGATGAAGGGGGACAGGAGGAATTCCAGAATAAAAAAATAAATCCTGAGATGTCTGCAGGCTAAACAGGCAGAGTCTCAAAACAGGAATGGACTGGAATAAAAATTCAAAACAATGTTTAAGATAAATATTTATAATATCACAGAAAACACTCTGTAGCAGATTCAAGTTTAAATTTTAAAGTCTCTGATCAAGGTCCATTTGTCCTTCCTTTTTCACCTTCCTGCATTCAAAAATCTCTGAGCAGCTAATTAAGCAGAGAAAGACAGAGAAAGATCTAGTTCTTTAAACACCTGAAAGGTATAAGTAACAAAGATCAGGAGTTTAAACATAAAGAGACTAATGTATTAACCTAGCTTCCCTCAGTCTATGTACAAATAAAGAAGAGGACGGTTTCCAATTGTTTAAGGCTCAAGTGAATGGGGTCTTCCGGAACCCCATCATCTATGTGTCTGATGGATCACAGAGGCTCATTTTAGTGGGGTTTTTGGTTTGAGAAAGGATTATGTATTTTTCAATCTTTATAATATGCTGGAATTTTGTAGGATTCTTCCTTATCTAAGACTGTACAAAAAATCATCCTCTCTTTCCCTATCCAGAGCACACACACAAAAATAGGATACACATAAAATCTCAGGTTTTAGAGTTCGTAAAATACTTCTATCTAAATGCAGATTTCTGGGAAAATGTCCTAGAAAATTTACACCCAGCATGCAAATCTGTGCTACATGGAGAATTTCCAGTAGGAGCTCTTTTAAAAATAATGAGACATGCATTATGTTTTGATTTGAGTGCCCAAGAGAAGTGAGAAATATCCTGTTCTCTAGTTATCCAGGGCTCAGGTTCATTGCAACCAGCATTATGCTTTTCTATGCTAACTTTGGCTTAGATATAAATTAGTCCCATTCTTATCACGAGGATAATTCGGCTTCCATACTTACCACCATAGTAAAAAAACCCCAGCGCTATCAGTCATAAAAAAGTTCTAGTAAAAGATCATCTGGGATGTAACTTTATTGACTTCAACGGAGTTACACTAGGTTTGAAGTTGAGCCAGTATACTTTAATATTTAATATTAACCGGTCTTGACATACTCTTTAGTTCTTTAAAAAGCTACTTTTTTGGTGACAGTACAAGTATGGCAATTTTTAAAACCATTGGGCTGAATGGTGTGCTTATTTGCATGGTATTACCCAGAATGCCTTTCCTGATGATAGATGTTTCGTAGGTTTGCAGGTTTGATTTGCCAGTATGTGAATACAGCACTCTCTTGGGTTTGAGTGCTTTGAAAGCATGATTTGTGGGAAGCTTACATTACTTTTATTCCTCACTAATGTATTTAGATGTTGTCCATTGGTCTGAACATCAGCATGGGAACAAGAAATGTCTTGGATTCTTTGTCCAGCTCTCAGTTCTATGATTTATTTATTTAGAAAATCCAAAACCCACGAACAGCCACCCGTCACAACCTCTCAGCTTGCTGACAGCTTAATTTCAAGGGGCTGCTCTTGCCAATGTAAAATGCTCATATGCCAGGTGATAGCATAATCCATCTCTGCAAAACAGCATAACCTGGTCTCCACGCCCAAATCCTCCTCCACGTCCGTCCGTCGTCGTCCCCCGCCCCCCCCAAAATGTCTGGGAGAAACAGATGGGCCTTGAAACATTCTCAAATGTTAACAAGCGCAGCTTCTGGATGGAGAACATATTCCTGAAATGAGGTGTTCCCATGAAGAATGTTCTCAAAGCTATCTTTGATGTTCTTCAGTGAACGACCTTATGGGCCTGTTTACTCTGAATAAATATTTTGAACCAATTTTAAAATTGCTTCAGCTAAGCTGACTTTAAGGAACCATAGTTTAGAGATGGTTTAAAGTGGCCTGACCCATTTTAACTTAGCTGATTTCATGAACACCTCAACGTCACCTTAAATCTAGGTCAAGAGTACACACTAAGCAGTTTTAAAATCAGTTTGCCTGAATCAGTTTTGTAATGATTAGAAAATGTACACAGGCCCATCAAGGTTAGCAGCCAACACTGACACCATGCTATTCTTAATGAAATATACCTTAGGTACAGCACACAGCTATATTAGCCAGATCAGCTGCAATTGCAGTAGCTGGTATGGAGGCATATTTTTTAAACTAAGGTTTGGATAATGGACCAAAAAGAATTTGTAAATTCAATGAGAGTGGGGATTCGTAACAGTGTTCATAACCTTTAGCTTTCTTTTTTATGATCTTCCTATAATATTCTTCTTGAAGTTGAAACATGCTTGAACTTTCTTACAGAACTAGTTGTAGATACTAGTTGAAGATAGAACAGATGGCAGAGTTGGGATGACTATGGGCTTGTCTACATGGTGACTTACCGTCCAACAAGCCAGGGTGTGATTCTACAGCACACCAGCATGCCACACACCAACTCATCATGTAGACAAGTCCTAGGGATGTCTCTGAGATGTGGTGAACATTCATGTAAAATAAAATGTACAAAACTGAAAGCATACAGAAGTTCCTTCGGTTTGGGTTGCGGAGCATTAAGGGTCCAATTCAGCGAGCTTAAGCATGACTTCAATGGGGCTTAAGTGATTTTGCTGAATTGAGGCATAAAATACATGTCTAATGTTGTTATACAAAGCTCTCCAAAAATAACAAAATTTACATTTATTTTTTTTTCTTTCTCCTCTTTCCCTTTAATTTAGGGTTTTGTGACTTTATAGCCAGTCCAGCTTGTGGCATTACAAGCTTATGGTATATCTGGATTTTAGTAAAGCTTTTGATACTGTCCTGCATGACTTTCTCATAAATAAACTAGGGAAATGCAAACTAGATGGAGCTACTATAAGGTGGGTGTAAAACTGGTTGGAAAACCATTCCCAGAGAGTAGTTGTAAGTGGTTCAGAGTCATGCTGGAAGGGCATAATGAGTGGGGTCCTGCAGGGATCAGTTCTGGGTCAGGTTCTGTTCAATATCTTCATCAGTGACTTAGATAATGGCATAAAGAGTGCACTTATAAAGTGTGCAGACAATACCAAGCTGGGAGTGGTTGCAAGTGCTTTGGAGGATAGGATTAAAATTCAAAATGATCTGGACAAACTGGAGAAATGGTCTGAAGTAAATAGGATAAAATTCCATAAGGAAAAATGCAAAGCACTCCATTTAGGAAGGAACAATCAGTTGCACACATAAAAAATGGGAAATGGCTGCCTAGGAAGGAGTACTGCGGAAAGGGATCTGGGGGTCATAATGGACCACAAGCTAAATATGAGTCAACAGTGTAACGCTGTTACAAAAAAAGCGAACATCATTCTGGGATGTACTAGCAGGAGTGTTGTAAGCAAGACATGAGAAGTAATTCTTCCACTCTACTCAGCTCCGATTAGGCCTCAACTGGAGTATTGTATCCAGTTCTGGGTGCCACATTTCAGGAAGGATGTGGACAAATTGGAGAGAGTCCAGAGAAGAGAAACACAAATGATTAAAGGTCTAGAAAACATGACGTATGAGGGAAGATTGAAAAAATTGGGTTTGTTTAGTCTGGAAAAGAGAAGACTGAGAGGGGACATGATACCAGTTTTCAAGTATCTAAAAGATTGTTACAAGAAAGAGGAAGAAAAATAGTTTTTCTTAACTTCTGACAATAGGACAAGAAGCAATGGGCTTAAACTGCAGCAAAGGAGGTTTAGGTTGGACATTAGGAAAAACTTCCTAACTGTCAGGGAGGTTAAGCACTGGAATAAATTGCCTAGGGAGGTTGTGGAATCTCTGTCATTGGAGATTTTTAAGAGCAGGTTAGACAAACACCTGCCAGGAATGGTCTAGATAATTAGTCCTGCCATGAGTGCAGGGGACTGGACTAGATGACCTCTTGAGGTCCCTTCCAGTTCTATGATTCTATGATTACAGTGATACAAATATGCCCAATTGACACAATAACTTGACAATTTTACTTTGAGTGTGGAACTGTTCAAACAGCTACCATCTACTGCCACAACACTTGACTGTTCAATCTCCCCATTGCAGCTGTTTGCATGCTGTTTCTTCCCAGCTTCACTGTTCTTCTCTGTACATCCTGACTACTAAATAGAGCTGGATCCAACTGCCATTCCAATGCTCTTCCCTTTCCTCAGTCAGGCACAAAACAGGCACAACCCAAAGATTCAGGTTCAAATTTAGAATCCATCCAATTTGAGAAGATGCCAAAGTTCCAGAGCTTACATTATCAGTTGCTGACTGAAAGTGAAAGGCTGGACTCCTCCATCTGGCTTTCCTTGATGTCAATAGGACACATGCATCCAAGGACCAAATTTGTCTCTAACAGTCAAATAAATGTATTTAATCAGTCAATTTCCCAACTCTGAGGGGCTTTCGCTGTGGCACTGTCGATAGATGGATACCTCAGATGAAAACACAGATCGGCAGAATGGGTTCACTAAACACTGACCATTTGCCCTTTGCAGTGCCATAAATATTTCTTATTCTAAATACAGGAAATTGCTACATAAATACTTAGGATGGTAAATTAGAGCAACAAGGGGGGACATTTACCACTACGATGGTAAATGATGACTTTGTAATGGCAGCTACGGTAGATTTTATATTACCTGTCCATTCTGAGGGCATCTCCTTTTTAACACTACTAACATACATAATACATTTTATTTCCTTATAAGTTCTACAATATACAGTTAGTGCTATTTTTTAAATGACGCTCACATACAGTCCTATTAGTACCTCCCCTTCAGCCCTTTCTTCTCACAATTCACACACACACTCATACACACACACACCCATGCTCTACAGCCTTTAGCATCCACAGCGCGGTTTGTTTTTACTTACAAAGGATACTCTGCCATGACTGTCACCAAAGTTACATAATTGGAAGGAAACAATAAAATGACAGATTGCTTGTTCTAAATAATTGGATAGACAGGGTAGCAAACAGTGGGTTATGAAAATATTCCTCAAAGGATGTCAAACTTCAATAACTCACGCAACAAAAAGACACTGAGAGCTGTCCTCCTGTCACAATGGAATATTTTTAAGATCCAGTTATAATTTTCTACATCAATTTTTAAACCTTTTTAAAAAATAGAGAAGGGAAAGGTTGAGGATCATTGCTGAGCTGTGTTTTAATGCAGCACCAAAATGCTTGAATATAGGTTTGGGAAAGGGCACACTAATCCTTTAAATGATGCAGTGATGTCATGCTCACTATTATTGTTTATATCACAATTGTACACTGAGGGCCTAACTGAAATCACTGCCCAATTGTGTAAGGTGCTGTCCATACACATAGCAAGAGACAGTCCTTTCTCTGAAGAGTTTAGTCTAAACTGACAAGAAAGTCAAAGAAACAGAGCCAACATGTCTTACGCAAGGTCACACATCAGGCCAGTGGAAAAACTGGGATTAGAACCCTAGGAAGTGGGATTCTAGAATCCTAGTCTAGTGCCCTATTCACTTACCATGCTTACTAGCAGCTAATTTTTGTATATAATATGCAGCAGAAATATGGATTTGTACAGTTCCTAGCACAATGGAGCCTCTACTGTAATCAAAATAGTAATAATAATAAGAAGAATATCCTGGCATTACTGAGTATTGCTGTCCATGTTCTATATGCGGGCCTAGGTGCTATTGGAAATGTCATATCTACACTGGAATCCTTCTGACTAATTATCAAAAGTAACTCCACTGAAATCAATGGACTTGCACCAGTGTAAACCAGTGTGAGACCTGAATCAGGTTCTATATGTGGTAAATTAGGGCCTGCTCTTAAACCTACTGGAGTCCATGGGAGTTCCTCCATTGTCTTCAATGGGGTTTGGATCAGGACCTAATCCATGTCCACACTGGGACCAAATGTTTAACTAATGGGTTTTATTTATTCACTGGAAAAAAATGTGTGTAATTTTAGTGATCAAAGGGTTCTAACAATGTGCCTCTATTATCCTTTGGCCCACAATCAGAACCTATATCAGACTCGAAGACGATGTTCTTACTATTTACCCCCCTTAGTATCACACTACTGTAATCTCTTGCTGTCCCACACAGTGACTCTCTTAGTGAGTCTAGTGGCTACTTTAAATTTTTGTGGTGGCTGAAGATTTGTACATAAATATCCATTGGAAACCTATTATTATATACAGTACACTTGTGCTATACAAAGGACTATAAAACTAAAAACATACCAGTTAAGTTATATTGAGTATGTTTATATTTATATTATACTACTTATATTTATTATATTTTCTTAAGAAACCAGAGAACCCAAGAAGCAAAGAAAAGGCAAACAGAAATGGTAGCAAAAGCCATTGACCACTGGTTCTGAGCCTGGTATCACAAGTCAAAGGAGGTTCATGAACAAGTTTCAGGGGATCATTGTGACCACCTTCCTTTCTCTTTTAAGCTTAAATTGGAAAGTAGGTTCCAAAACTTTCTCTGTTGTAAATATTTGCATATAAAATTATCATGAAGGAGGTGGAGAGTAGAAATATACAATTTCTTCATTTTCTAAAAAAAAAGCCTTTTGTTATTGTTGAGTTGGTCTCATACAAAGCCTGCCAAACCCAGCCTTACCTAGCATACCACACAGTTTACACAGGGACATGACAGATTCTCCATTACTTGAAATCTTTACATCAAGACAGGATTTTTTTTTAAAAAAAAGACATCGTATATTTCAAACAGAAGTTATGGGCTTACCACAGAAATTATTGGAAGAGGTTCTTTGGCTTGTCTTATGCAAGAAGTCAGACTAGATGGTCATAATGGTCTCTTCTGGCTTTAAAATCTATGAAGCTATGAACCTTTACCTATCTAACACTTAGGGTTTGATGTTCCTAGGTGTGGGATGTAATTAAGGGAAATCAGTAGTTGCATGGCTTCCTATTCCTTTTTATGTGTGACTGTTATCATTGAAGAGCAACCTCTTAAACTGACCTGGAATCAAGAATAAAAGAGGTTCCTCTCCAGCTACTCAGGCAGAAGATGACATCTGAACTAGCTATATATTTAGATGGCAGCATAAATTATATATGGTGGCCCACATGAATTGCTCACCATCCTCAAATAAGGTGCAATTTCTGCCAGCCTATCATGGCTGTTTCCATTAAGTGCAAATGACAGTTGTATCCAGTAGGTTACAAAAGTAGGTAAAGTTTAAGATATATTAATGGCTCTGAGTTATCTCGTGAAATATGTGTCATACGCTGAACACCCACATGGCACCCCATTTTAGGGCATATGGTAGGGTATGCATTCATGAGGCAACAGTGGACTAATTAGACTGTGTCTTTAATAGAAATTCATTTGCAAGGGCTTCATGGTATTTAAGTATACATTCGGTTTTGTGAGCAGAGAATATATTTTCCTAACTAGTTTCCACACTAGTACGTTCATGTTTCTGACCATGCATTTTGGTAGGCTTCTCAGAAAAATGAGGTGTTATTTTTTAGAAACAATTATCTTGATGACCTTGATGATTAAGTATGATAATTAAAAGACGTTGTGAGTAATATGTTTTATATCATAAACATTCCTTTCTGATTTACTTACTGAGAAAAAATGCCATTTTAGAAAAGAAATGAGTATTTTTTAATGTGATTAGCAAGCCATCTGTTGACATTTCAGTACAATCTCTTATGAAAGTCCCCAGCTTACTGCTTCAGTGTTAGCAGAGGAAGAACCCAAAATAGTAATGCCTTTTACAGTTACATCAGCATAAGGTGATTCGGAAAGGGCAGACTTTGGAGAACAATAAAATACATATTTACTAGAGCTGTGCAAAACTTTCATAATGAAGCCTGAAGGCAAGGGAAAATCACCTGGTTTTGAGTTTTATTATCAACCCAAAACCTGGGCCAAGTTAGCAAAATGTTTAGCTGAAGCCTGAGGACATGCTGACAAATCTCTTCTGCATTTTGAGCCAACCTAGATCAGTTTCAAAAGAACCAGGGCAGATTGGGGTGGAAGCCATGGACAATTAGGTCACTAAAAATAGACAAAATTGGTGGGCTTGATTCATCCTGCAGTTACACACCAGTGTAATTCCAGTGAAATCAAGCCTGATTCACCACTGGGTTACCCCAGTTATACACCAGTTATAGCTACATTGAAGATCATGCAGCCTAGAGGATTCATCTGAATTTTACTTTAGGAGTTGGGGTTTGTTTGAACTTGAAACTCAAAACTAAAGTCAGTGGTGTGGTGACAATGGTGCATGTGGTACAGTTGTGCTAGGGCACATGAGGTTATGAGGATCCAACCAATCCTGAAGTTGAGCCGTGCTGCAGCATACAGAGGCCACTGGGAAAGAAGGAAACCCCTTGCACCGCCTCCTCCCCAGGGGATGAGAGGGATCCCCAACCAAGGTGACCCAGGGCCCCAGCTGTAAGCAGACAACAACAGTGTGTGGAGAAGACATAAGAGAGTTGCAGCTCCTGGGGGCAGAAGTACGGGGACACTGGAGACAGGGAGTTGGGGCAGAGCTGGAGGGGACTGCAGAGGGAAGCTGGGGGAAGCCTTGTGGGGACCTGAAATAGGGCTGGGGGTGGATCAAGGAAATGAGAGGCAGGAGAGGAGCTAAAAGGGCCTGGGGTGTTGATTGGATGAAGGATGGGCTGGAACAAATGAGGCTGGAAGGGGTTTGCATGAGAGCTGGGGGTTTATTCAGAACTGGAGTGGAGTGGCTGTAGGGAAAGCTAGAGAGTCTGTAGAGGGGCCATTAGGAAGCTAGCAAGGAGATGTTGAATGGGAGGGCTGGATTGGGGTTATGGGGGAATCTGAGTGGTGAGGTGGGGAGGCTAGGCATGAGCTAGGGGAGTGGGCAGCTGGATTGGCACTGTGGTGGTGTTAGAGGGGCTCAAGGGCTGGACTGGGTCCGAGGGATTGATTTCAGAATCAGAAAGGGGGACCCTAGCCCATTCTTGCACTAGAAGCCTCAGGGGCCTTGTAACACCACTGACTAGACTGTGAAGAGGTATGTGTAACACAAACTAAGTTTGCACAACCCTCTGCAAATGCAGAGTTTCACACAGTTCCGGTATTTGCCATTTAAGAACATACTGAAGAGCTTTGGAAGAGTTGATGAACATGAAACAAATCCATGTAAGGTACTGCCCTGTGCCATATTACTAGTGACAAACATTCTTAGCTCTTGTAAAGAGAGGTATTGTTTCATCCATAGATTTCAATTTGCTACACAAAGATGGGTAAGTATAATTGCCCCCATTTCAGAGATGAGAGAACTGAGGTGCAGAGAAGCATTTTTAACAAGATCCAACAGCTAGCCTGTGGCAAAGATGAGCATAGAACCATCATCTCATGAAGTCCATACTTCAATCTCAGCTACTAGACCATATCACCTCCACTCTATGGCTTCCAAAAATGTAAAATAACGCACCTCAGTGATACTTCCTCTATTCTTGAAATAGTCAGCAACTTGCATTATGCATCCGTTTTCAATTCCCTGTCAGTTTGCATGCTATTTGTTTCCCTCCTGTTTATGGGAAGTTATGCAGGAAGCTAAAGGAAAAGGAAGAAAACAGCAAGCTAACAACTGGGACAAGAAAGCAAAAGGAGGAATTAGGGAGGGGGTTGGTTTTCTTTTTAGTTACTCATTCTGATTTTCCTCGTAAGTGTCAGTTGAGGCCAGCTTCTCAAAGACACTGTTGACTTATTGTCTGAGAGACTTCTGCAGATAGAGAATAGCTCCAGGGCTACTCTAATCTCCTCAAGCCACCCAATTAGCATTCGACCCATTGTGAGAAGCACTGTGCATTGAATTTTCAGTCACCTAGGCCTGGCGGACATCTGCGAATGATGAATGTTTGCTTGTTCTCAAGATACAGGGGTCCTGAACAAGTGGACAGCATATGTACCATAATTTTCAGGCCAAACACTGCAGTTCCTTACTAATTACTAAAGAATCAGATGCTTACTTTGTTTCTCTCTCTCTCTCTTTCTTTTTTCTGAGTAACAGCTCGAGCAATGGACGAATGGCTTTTTAAATGCCAGAGTGTCTTCTTTGCTGGAAGTGGGTTGAGTTCAATATCCTTTCGTTCTGTTGTATTTACAAACCAGAACAGCTGAACTATACATCAGAAAGCAGCCAAAGCATTTCTTCTGTCACTTCTCAGGCAACATATCTGACCAATATCTGCTTGTGTAAAGTAAGCAAAGATTTTGTTGAACTCCCCCAAAATACAGATACCCCCACTTGTGCATGAACCTCACTAAGATCCCATCATCTTAATCTAACCATTTTTTAAATCTTAAACTAATTAAATTTGATGTATTCCTGGTCACATTAGTAATTGAATGTACCTGGGTTAAATGAGATTTTGAGAAATGTTAGACATACCAGAGCAAAAGGGTGAAAGGACTTTGACCCAATGAGTCATTTCAGTTATGTCCTGCTCCTTTTACAAACAAGTAATACATCCCAAGATACAATTTGAACTAGACATTAAGAGCTCAGTGGGGAGCCTTAATTCACCGCAATACATGGGAACAAGAGGGTGTAAGATACCCTTCTGTGGCCTACCTCCATCATAAGGGGCTGCAGGATGAGAGGGGGTGAGACTGAGAGTAGCCATTGCTGGGCAACTACATCCTGCCCCATGTGAGTGTGCAAATAGTGGAAGGGGCCTTGATTCAGTCCCCAAAGGAACCTCCCCCCACACTCAGCCCCAATACCAGAGCCAGGATACAGGGGTATATTATCTCTACTCTTGAAATAGCTGGCACATATTACCTCCCTCTGGAGAAAGGGGAAAATAGCTATTAGGTTGTCACTCTGAGTCACAATCTGGTTCCTGCCCTTCTCCTGGGACAGTGCAGCTAACTCAGACTAGATTGCCAGCTAGCAGGCTTATTCTATACATTCCTGGGGTGGGAGCTACGTTTGCATCAAATCTCTCTTTTAGAAAAACGTATTCCCCTGACCCAACTTTGAGCTCTCTTATTTTTTGAAAAAAACGAGCTCATTGCTTAAACCTGGTATCTAGACAGATCCATCCCTTAGCATATTCCACATATGCACCAATGCTTTAGAACCCAGAAGACTGTAAAAGAGTAAATTCCATTCCTGATCATTTACTCCTTTTAATGTGGTCTTAAATCTGGGATCAGAAGTAATGCACTCCATCTAGAAAATATTTTAAATGCTTTCCATGTTCATTGTGAAATAACAATGCCCTCTGATTAAAAAGCCATATCAAAGCTGAAGGGGTGGATGGAATGGCTTTCTCTAAAGGATGTTTCAATTAAATTTGAAATGGTATCAATAAGCAAAAAGAAATGGGCTGCATTCAGAATGTTTTTTTCTTTGCCTGATCGTTTACTGATCCTTATGCTTGTGGAGTTACACACACCAAGGAAACTTTTTTCTAAGTATCATGTAAGACTGTTCTTTTTTTATGCAAGATTGTGCCATATAACAACTTAGCCAAAGACTGATCTTCTTTGTGGTATTTAAAAGATTGAACTTTTCTATTTAAATGAGTGTCTAAAATTATACACAGAACTTTTAGGAGATCTGACAGCACATTCTGCTGTTGAAACAATAACTTTCTGAAGCAAATGTTCAAGTGCCTTTCCCCATAACTGTAGCAGAATGCCAATAGCTAGATCTGAAGCCAGCAGGATTGATGCAGGGGAATAAAGGCACAAATATTATTGCTACTGCAAAAACTCATTGCGATGTCTTTCACCTTAAACCGGACTATACAAGCATTGGATCAATAATGAAGCAGATCTATCCAGTTACTTGTATGGCCCTCATCACTGTAGTCTCTAAGTACCACAGTGGCATGAAACAGGACTGGCCAGGGGAAAAAAAATCCATTTGGTGCAAAATTTTGAGGTTCCGCATTAAGACCTTTCAAAATGTTCTGAGAAAGAATGAGCTACATCCCAGAGTAATTAATAGCCAGTGGTTAGGGCACTCATCTGGGATGGGGGGGCGGGGTGTGTGTGACCCAGGTTTTTGTGCCTGCTTTTCCTCATTTAGAACAAGGGCTTGAACTTGGCTTGTCCGCCTCCCATGTAAATACACTAACACCCAGGGTACTGACTATTCTGAATTGTTGGAATTTTGTTTAACTAGTTTTATATTCATTGGGCCAGAGACTGACGCCATAGCCTACAGGTAGAGTACAATGAGGCAGAGCAGGGACTTGTACCTCGGTTGCCCACATCCCACCTGAGTGCCCAAGCTGCAGGGCTAGTCGCTATTCTGGGGTTGCTGTTCTGGTTTGACCAGCAATTCCATGCTTCCTGGCAAATATTTCATTGAAACTGATATGTTTCTGTGAAAGTTGCAGTTTCGATGGATTGGCATTTACTGATGAAAAAACGTTTCTTCAGAAAATCCTCAACCTTTTTTATTTCCATTCAGTGCCCTTCCTCTTTTCTCCCATTTACTTTGGCAGTGAGAACTGCTTGAGCCTTTCTTGTCACCATTTGCCCTTGAATCTGTGGAGGAGTGAGGAGACCTTTCAGAGGCCTGGCCTGTTGTCTGTGCCAGACTGTGGCAAGAAAATGGATAGGAACAACATACAGAAAGGTCTGTCCTGGGGCTCTACTGTACAATTAATTCATTCAGTCTGCCTACAATTAACAACCTAGAATCCATCTATGAGCAGAATACTCTCTGAAAAAACACATGATATTAAATTGGCTTTAAAAAATGTCTCCAGGAACCAACCATCAAACTATGGATTCTGTTTGTCTGGGGATTATTACAGCTTATTAAAATATTTTGCTTTTCTGTGTATCAGACACTCCCATAAGTCCACCTTTGTTTAGAATCTTTGCCTTTTTTTTTTTAAGATGACATTGCAGGTTATTGGTGTTTGATGCAGTTGGAGTTGGCGTTTTAAAATATTCATTTCAGATCAGAAGTGATGTATTTGCTTGAGACGTGAGTGGTTTATAACTGCCAGCATTGACTTTAAATTTAATGACACAAAGAATGTCACGTACATGTGACACAGTCATCATTCCCTTCATTGTAATGCAACTTTGTGGCACGGGCAACATCATTTGTATGCGAGTTTCCATGCAAATAATGTCATTTGAATCCTTTTAACAGAAGATAATGATACAAAATTCCAGGAGTACAGGGAACAGGCCATGAAATAAGGACTTTAAAGTGACAAATGGCAAGCTACCTTCCTTATTTACATTTCTCTAATTTTTCTCTTTTTTCTTATTGCTCGAGGCCTGTGGCACCCAAAGGAATGGTCAGGTGGGGAAGTAGGGCTACAAACACCTTTATGTCCCCACTAATACTCAGTCTGAATGGAAGGGCACTCCCGCTGGGTGGCACTCAAAAGTTGCTCTGTGTTTTTTTATTCCATCCTAGGTAAAAAAAAAAGTGAGAAAAAACTTCATGCCTTTCACAACAGAATTGTCACTCCCTTAACCAGTACAATGAAATCTATCTACATCGATATAAAAACTAATTGCATAACACACTTGGACTGTGCACGAATCACCCAACCTACTGCATGATCGTATAATCCTCATCCTTCCTGGCCTCCCCCTGTCTTTGTTATCTTATCTTTTATAAAGGGGGCCAAAGTCCAGTATGCACATGGAACACCATCTCATTCCATGGGTGATTCCTGTAATTTCACTGTGAATAAGGGTGACTTTAAGAGCCTGATCACAGTTTCATTTCAGTTTTAAGTAATGGAAGACAGAAGGTGAATCAGGCCCTCAGTTCTTCAGCACAAAGACTCCGGCCCAAATAAATAAATAACTATAATCTCCTGGACTCTCCACTCCCGGTATTCAAAATAAAGGCGCTCAGTGCTGCATGGCTATCATGCTTAGGTTTGACGCACAGACACTGCCTTTTAGATAGACTGCGTTCAGTTAGTCCTTGTTTATTGATTCAAGCTTGCCTCTTTATTTCTGAGTGAACTGAAGTGCATCATTAAGTGAATGAAAAAATAACACATAAAAGCACAGCTTTTTTCCCCTCCCGTGTAATTTTACAAGCTATAAGCAGGGTGGTTTGCAGCAAACACTACTGAATAGAAGCCCCATTCTGGATCCCTCACCCCGTTAATTTATGCATGCCCATCTTTCTTTCCTTGGCTGTCTGTGAGAAGAAGGCCAGGTGTATGGCTGTCCCATATTTTATATCGGAAGCTGAAATTTGCCATACGGAATCAGACTGTTCATCTATTAAGCCCAGTATCCTGTTTCTAGCAGTGGCTGATGTTCCACTGGCTGCTATCTGACAAGAAAATGAGGATGTTTGCTCTCCCTGGTTTTGTCTAATGGTTGCATATTTTAATACAAGTCTCCTAGATAGATATATAAATGCCCCCAATAAGGGGCCAAATAGGGCAAATCTCAGCACACTAGGCACAGTTTGCACAGGTTTCTGGCATAAAAAAGTAGCACCCTGAATGGATAGGTCACCGGAACTACATGGGAAAAGCCTGTTGCTTACTAACTGGCAGAGGCTGCCGCTGCTCTTTCTGGTGCCTCTAAAAGCTTTGGACACCACACCTTCAGACATGATCAGCAATGCACCCTCTCGCTGTGAATGACAAGGAACAATGCTGGATCTTCATGTGGCTAAGGGAGAATGAATCATTCCCAACTGAGGATTTTTTGCAGGCCTGTCTCTGCTTTTAGAATTACGCAAAGTTGAAACTATTACAGATATTTACACATTACTTTTTGGTGATTTTTTTTAACATTTATTGTTTTAACGCATCATTTAATGTATACAATTTAAATACACGTCGTTACATGCAGTTCCCCAGGGTGCTAGGCATAATAATGACTGGGCAAGTTCTCAGTCCCACGCCGCTCAGGAAGTCCAAAGGGTACAGAAACTGCACCTGGAGTGTAGAGTCAACATAGCCAACTTTTATGCCACCTCCCCTGCAGCTTAGGTGGGGTGATGGGGAAGAGAGGAGTACGGCCAGAATGCACTGTGCTCCATTTATTGCTAGCTGGCAGTGTCTCAGCTGGTGTAGGCTAGAGCAAGAGCCACGGCTGGCGCAGAGAATCCAGGAGCTGTAACCAATGTTGCCTATCTCTGTTGTGCTGAGAGGATCTCAGGCACAGCAGAGGGCCTAGCCCAGTGAGCACAAATCAACTTTAAACTAGAGAGGCATGAAATATGTAGGATTCAATACAGTGCATTATATTTCAATAGTTGATTTGTAGCAGTGGGGTAACTGTTTACTGTTACAAAGCTAAGTCGCCTATGAAACGGATACCTCTTCTCTGAGGCAGAGACAGTAATGCATGGCAGGGTGTATATGACAAATTATGGTCGCGCAAGGCAAGCTGATCCTTAACCTGTAAGATTCTAGGAGTTCCCCCAGCTGCTGGCTGCACTCGCCTACAAGCAGAGGTTTCTCACCAAACTGCAATTAAAAGTGCCCTTTTTGAGGTCTGTATGAAACAAAGATATATGCTGCCTCTCAATTTTTTCCAGACTTTGGGGTCAGATGGTGACCAGACAGGCAAATAACAGTCAAATTTATACAGGAAGTTGTCAAAAGAGTCCTAGCACAGGCAGAAATGGCTTTTGACCTTTGTAGGTGTCAAAGGTCTGGTTCAAGTTTCTTTATAGTAATCGGTAGCTATGGCAACGAAAACAGGCTCTTTGAATGAATCAGTTTGTAGATTTTGCTTTGAAAGTTTTCTTTAACTTTCATATTTGAACTGAATTTTAATTACAAAAAATTGCTTAAAGCTATAACCTTAGAAAGACTTTATTTACAATATAAAAAGAACAAAGGTGGTAGCTTTAGTGGTTGACTCAGGAAAAAAAAAAGATTATTCCTCCTCTCACAAAAATTAGTCTCAGGTGGATGTTTTTCCCCTTTTCTTTCTTTATTTTCAATATCAGTTAGAGAAGTGGTTACCTTCCCCACACTTACAGCAAGCCTAAAAATATTTTGAAAGCCAAAAGTAGCCTGTGAGAAAATCAGGGGGATATGCTGACAGTGTCTTCATAGATAGAGAGAAAGCCAAAGGCAAATTAAAATGGTTTGCAAGGACCAAACCAAACCAAAACCAAAACAAACAAACAAACAAAAAGCCTGTTTTTTTCCCATTTGCACAGTATCTTCCATTGCCACTCATCATAACAAGAGCCACCCTTGTGCTTTTGCAGACTCATTAATGCAAGCACAGGAAAAGATTAAAAGTGTTTAGATTACGGCACAACTATCGATAGTGGTGCCTGACAGCAATATTATCACCCCATTGATATAAATGCTGAGCTTCGGTGATTTTAAAAGTGTGACTGATTAAAGCAACATAAATAGTGGCCCTGGCACTAATGCTGTCAAGCATAAATCTGAGGCCTTGACAGTATCATGTGAACCCAGTCTCTGAGTGGCCTGAAACCTTCCATTTATGCCTGCTTGGGAACATGCCTATTGCTGTTCTTTACTGTAGACTGCAAACATATTTTTGTCTGTTCAATGTGGATCGTATCATTGTTTTGATACACCTGTATGTAGTTCTTTGCATTTTACCTACCTATTTTATTTTTAAGGGAAAAGACCCATAAGTGCCTTCCTCTTGTAGTAGTTGCATT
Source organism: Natator depressus (assembly GCF_965152275.1). NCBI lineage: Eukaryota > Metazoa > Chordata > Testudines > Cheloniidae > Natator > Natator depressus. The sequence continues at coordinate 106,086,641 of NC_134239.1, read as the reverse complement.
GTCCTGAAACTGATGTACTGTGGAGAACTCTTAGAGAGTGTTAGATATGCCATGTTTTGTAATAATCATGGTATCATATAGAGAGACCCACTACTGCATCCACAACTGCATCCACAACGTGTGAGTTTGGAGGAGAGGAGTAAAGATAGGGAGGCTGGTTTTCTATGATATCATCCAAACTACACAAAAATATATTAAAGTAAGGTCTGCTCTGTATTTTTCATTCCTTATAAGATTGGGTTAAGGTCCCACAGCTTATCACATTCACCATCCAAAGATAGTCAAATAATTGAATCATGCAGACAGATTACAACAAATACTGGAACAGTAATATAGTGTGCCATGTGACACAGAAGAAATGTCATTCCAGAGTGTGCTCATGCTAATAAGAGGGGAAATGTTCTTTTAAAGACGCATATACATAGAGTAGGTTCCTCTCAGTGGCCAAATGCCAACAGATAACTGAGCCGGCAAAATATGCATTTGTGGATGGAAAGTGTTCAGTTCCACATGAAACAGAGAGCAGTTGCTTTGCAATTACACTGTATAGCACCTTCTGTCTCAGGCTCTCAAAGTGCTTTTCCCACATGAATTAATTAGATTCACAGCACCCCTGTGAGATAGGTTTTGTTATCCCCATTTTGCACTGGGGACCGTATTCAGCTCTCCATTACACTAGCATAACTCCACTGATTTCAAGGGAATGAGTAAGCCAGGCAGCATGTCTTGAAGGTCCCTAGATCTGTGTCAAAGCAGGAAGGAAGTTCCAGCGTCCCCAGTAGACCTCACAAGAATGTCCTTGCTTTTGCTGCCTCCCAATTAAAGATGATAGCTTGTGTACCTCGGATGGTAACTCAATAACATATAGGGAGAGAAGTGGTCTCTGAAGTGGAGGGAATCTAAGTTATGAGGGCTTTGGAGGTCAAAATGATCATCTCAGGCTTCTAGAAATCATCTGGTAATGAGTGTACATCATAGGGCATAGATATAGCATGGGAGAGACAGCATAATAATCAGGCTGTCTGCATTTTCGTGCTAGTTTTGTGTGTTGAACGGGTACTTTTTGTGATTTTACATTTTCTAAAAACAATATTTGAGCAGGAAGGGTTGAAATTTTACAGGTGAGCAATTTTTTGAGTACCCAGCTATCATTGTAAAGGTTTCAGTCAATGAGACAATTTCGGCTTTTATTTAGAAGTTACTCCAGATTGTTTTTCCACGCTTGCTTTGTGGGTTTTATTCTGCTCTCATTTTCATGAGTGTGTATCTGGAGCTAGCTGAATTAAAGTCAACTGAGTTACATCGGTATGAAACTTATGTGGGAGGAGAACCAGGACCCTCATATTCATTCATTCATGTTATTTTTGATATCTCCAGATGTGGGGAATAACATAAATATTGCATAGTGTGATTTTAACAATTGAGAACAATCCTGCCTCGTAATTAAATTACTATAGTTATTTTTTCTTTGTGGTTCTCTGTTCTGGTCATCAAGTCCTTGCCCTTTTGCAATTGCAATGTGTTATCTATCCTCCTCAGGTTGGGACCATTAAACTAGTGAGTGTTTGAGAGCATGGAGAGAGATAGGAATAGAAAGCAAATGTTGTTGTTGTTGTTTTTGATGTATAGTGGTTAATTGCAGTTTTGGCAAGCATTGTGTGATGGGACAGACCTTGCATAAAGTGTCCCAAACAGGCTGGCACTAAGCAAACAGTAATTGGGCTGCAAGGAAAGATTTCTGCTCCCCCTGTGCCAAAATAGAGACCTGATCTTGTGCAACTAATCAGAGGTACTAAACAGTGTGTGGCCTGGTGGATTTGTCTGGTGCTGTTTTTAGAGGGAGAGCTGTCAAGTGCAACCTAGACTGCAACAACTGCAAGAATCCCCCTTTGAAAGGCTGGTTAAATCCAAACATACACTGATTGAGGTCAGGCAGAAAGCCCAGTTCCCCAAAGTACTGATTTTATAGCTTGAGGTGTAGAGATGGTGCTGTGTACAGTTCCTACAAAATGGAGAATAAAGGGGAGCCCTTTAATTTCAAACTTAAATAAAACTTAGCATCAGAAATGTCTAACTCTCCTTTAGCCCTTCTAAGAATCTGCAATTTGCAGGCACTGCTTGCAGGTTTCAAACTGTTCAGATCTAAGAGAATAATATCAGGAGAAGCATACCCTAAACTATTCACCCAAATCAAGTAAGCCACAGTAATTTCTTTTTATTCGTGGACTCACAGAGCCCGGCAAATAAAATGCCAATGAAATTATGGGAGAGAATAAAAAAATCAATTAGAAATGAAATCTCAATTCTGTATTTACATTTGAACCTGGGAGAATCTTTCAATTTTCTTGGTCTGCCTGATATCACAAATATGTTAGGGAAACAAATTGCATTTGAAAGAGGTGACATATAAAGAGCTAAGATAGATAGATAGATAGATAGATAGATAGATAGATAGATAGATAGATAGATAGATAGATAGATAGATAGATAAAGCAAAGGATTTCTGGTTTTCTTGCAACTCCATTTGCAGCTATCTGTATCCTTCCCCTTTCTCTACTACCAGGGAGTATTGTAAGTGAACCTCATCTTCCTCTGTGAGAGCAAAATGCTCATTTGAGTCCTGGTCTTGCATCATTGAAGCCAATGGCAGTTTTGCCGATGACTTCCATGCGAGCAAGATTAGGGGATTTTGGAGCTGATCCAAAGACCATTGAAGCTAGTTGAAGTATTTGCAGTGAACTTTGATAGGAACAGGAATGGGCTCTAAGAAAGCCAAACTTGAATGATTTGTTTTGTTCCCAGACAGTGGGTACAAAGGGATGAAAAAGGTGTTTGTTTTCCAGTGTCTGATTTTCTCTGTTTTTTTCCAAGCAAATATGCAAATTCTACACATGGGAGCTACCAGCACTCCTCTGTCAGCACATCATCTTTTCAAGGGCTCTCAATGTGGCTGATCACATAGGACCAGGTTATGTTCTATCCTCATGCCTATACCAGTAGCAGCGCACTTGTGTGTGGCCCATCCAGCACACCACATGATGGGGAGCAGCACAGAGTGGACAGCAACCTCTGAGAGGTCACCACATGTGTCATTTCCCGCCAACCCCATAGATTTGGATGACAAGTGGGTTGAATAAGATGAGTAATGGGCGGAGCTCAATGGGTCAGCCAGCACAGCTGCACTGGTCTGCTGGGGCATGTATGTTGTGTCAAACATTGGGCATGCCCCACCAGAACTGAGGAGACCAGTTTCTTCTTCTTCTACATCATTTTTCAAGCAAGAAACCATCACAGAGTACTTCTACCACAGATTTGTTACTATAAAAATTACTATATCAATAACACGTCATTACCAGAGCGAGGCTGTCTGACTTCAAACCATTGTCAGACCAGATCACATGTATGATTCAATCCAAATCTTTTTCTTTTTTTCTGCACCATGGCTTTAGCACTATGGTCTATATTATCATTGTATGTTTTCCAGACCTTTACTATGCCGCTGTTTTTGCTAAGCTCTTACTAATCCAAGTTCCAGTCCAGGGCATAGTATCTGAACATGTTATATTATTACACAGAGGCAAGAAGAGGAATTGATTTTCAAGTGGCGCAGGACTTGAGAGAAATAGCTGAGCTCAAAAGATAGAGCCCTGACGCCCCGATGTAGGTGCATAAATGGAACGGCAGGACAGGATGACCCATTGTGACGCAAAAGGGTGCTTCCTGTAAAGTTCTTCCATTCCAGCCTTTCTATTAGCATGAAACAATACTCACAAACTTACTAATAAATATGCAGGGCCAAAATCAACCAGGTGTAAACTAGCAAACTCCACTCAACTCTGCTGAGTAGCACCCACTCAAAACAGGGTTGAATTTGGTCCAGAACGCTTATAAACAGGTGGGTGTCCCTGACAGGAAGACATGAGTTAACTAGGAGCAATCAAAGCACAGGGTAAATTGGATATAATCCAAGATAAGGACTAGCAAACCTCAAAACCTTCAGAGACTAAATCTTAGCTATATTATCCAACCCACTCTGATATGTGAAACTTGATTAGAAATCTCATGAGAGAATAGATTTTATCATGAGGTTCCCAGTGTTTCATTTTTCCATACATCAAAAAAACCCAGACAGATACTTTCAGTCATAATGGTCTTTATTTTATATGAAGAGAACAACAGATACAAAAAAATAACCGTGAGAGAGAACACAGTGTGCCTCCTCTGGGATGGTCTGCACTCAACTGCTCACAAAATGGCTGCCTGGCTTCTCAGAGGCCTTAGCATTTTAGAGGTGTAATACATAGAAAACAAATCCCATTACATTTACATGAGTGAAGACCCCTCATCCCATACTTCCTGTTCCAAACAGGCCAGGAATACTCACTGGAAGCTACTCCTGACTTTTAAAACAGAGTAGGCAAAACAGATATATACAATATGTGCACTTGGAGCCAATTTACTGCTTCAGATATAGATCATAAAAATGCATCTAATTCAAAACAGGGCAGGCTCTTGCCTACCCTGCCTGCACTGAGAAGCATCCTCTGAAAATACCACAAGAACTGGCTATTTTGCAACATTTCAGTACTTTTACTTCCGCTCCCAGCCAGAAATAGCAAGTACAGAGGTTCACAAGAGTGTTGTGATGGTGGAGGGGAAATCTTGATCAACCTTCCAAAAAGTCTGGTTTGAGAGGATAAGTAAAGTATTTCATCTTCCTTTATCTGGACTATCCTGCACACAATTAAGGGGGGTGGGGGAGAGGGTTTGGTGGGGGTCCATGTGTGTGAATCCTATTCTGCAAAAGAGTCAGCTGCATAAAGAGATCCCTGGATTAAAGGTTAAGTGTACACTGTATATTATCTTTTTAAAACAAAAAGAAGAAAGGAAAAATTAAAAAATGATATGAAAGTTTAAAAGTGTGACCTCTGGAACCAGACATGCTGAGACTGGGCAACATTGAAGCCAGAAACAGAAGGGGATGGATAAAAGGCTTTGTGATATGAATCTCTGTCTCTCCTGCCCTCAGCAGAAAGGCTTAAATATCTCCTTCTTGGACAAACAGATCAATACAAGCTTTTTAACATCTTCAATGAGAGCTCATTAATGCTCTCATGGTGTCCTCTTTTGTGCCCTGATGACCTGGTGGGAGCAGAGAAGGCTGAACTGCAGCTTGGTAATTATCACAGGAATAACACTTCATATCATCTCCTACTGAAATGTGAATTGTTTTCCTAATTATTCAGGACAGCAGCTAGTGAAAGTGCAAACTAACTGAAAATACATTATGATTTATTTGAGTATGTGCCGTTGGGCCTATTAGTTTGGGTTAAATGTTAACCAATATGAATATTTGGTTTTGTCTGTTTGAAAAACTGGATATCACGCTGAAGTGCAGGAGCAGAAAATTCCATTTTCCCCACATGGCTCTTTCATTACATGTAGTTCATGGCTTTTCTCATGCCAGTGGAGTCATCTGGATAGTACCCATTTAAACACTGATGTCTTACTTTAGGTGCAGGCCTTTGAGAACATTTAAGGATCCGATGAATGGGGGTGGGATGTAGGGTGTTGAAGCCTGTTGTGAGAAATTATGTAACAGGTGAGAGAGAGCACTTATTAAAAGATCCATATTCTGAATAATTGAATAAATAACATTTAACATGATTCAACAGTCTATGTGGGATTTTGTAAAACGACTACCCTGTTTGCTTTTCACAAACTGATCTCATTGTTTATATTAAAGACTAAAACCACTCTTTAAATCAGATGTAGACAACTAGGCATTTATAAATTGCAGCATAATAATTATGATGCTCTAGTAAAGAAAAAAATAAACATATGATTTTAGTCTAAAATATTTGTATTTAGGTTAATGAAAGCACAGCAGAAAGAAAGAACAAATAGAAAGTTTCCATGAGAAAGCAGTGTGTCTGTCTTCTCTGATTTACATCTTGAGTAAAAAACACATATTGAAAACCAGCCTGCAGAGTTATTTGCCAAATAGCAGACAAGTTTAGGACTACATTTCAAAAGTATTGTTGTTTTGGTTGACCCAATTTTGGAAAGTCCAAATACTTGGAAATACTGTGAAATACTTTAAGGGGTCCGGTTTTTAGTAAGCACTAGGATTGTCGCCTCTGAGATACAAAAACCAGGGGCATCCAGGATGATCTGCAGCTAATAAAACTGGACAGCTGGCAGCACCCTTACAGATTTCCCATGACAGTTACTATAACAACAACAACAAAAAGAGCAATCCTGGGAAAACCTGGACAGGTGGCAACCCTAGAAAGCACAGAGCATCTACCTGGGAAAATCAAGCCTTTTTCAAGTGTCGTTAGCTGAGCACCTGGAAAATTGAAGAACCCGGAACCATGCATCCCTTTTGAAAATTTAGACCGCATAATATAAAATATATATTTAATTTATGCAGGACGTGTGTTCTTTGAAGCATCTGTCTAGAGCAGCTTCTTCTTATTGCCTATACAGGTACCAGGGTGCCAAGCTGTCACTACAGTACATTAGTCTGAAAATAATGCAAGAGTCACAAAATTGGGAGATTTCTTTTCATCTTGACAATTGGTGTCTAATTTGTTGGGTGACCTGTCTGTCAGACAGCTACCCAATAGCGAAGCGTGATGCAGCACAAAGGCAGTAGAAACAGTGACAATTTTTTTAAAAAAATGCCGCACTGCTCTATTTTAGTCACATTTTATAATCCTGTTTTTAGTGCAAGAATTTAATTATACATATTTTCATCATTTCTTATATTCTGACATATTAATTAAGGATGCTCTAATTCAATTCCTGTGGCACTATTGGCCTAGCCTGTAAAAACATTTTACTGTTTTTGTACAAATACAAAAATGAAGAGGTAGGTAAAGGCAGCACCTCAGGTTGCTGCCTACACGCTGCCGTTCCTTCTTGTCATTGAAATAGCAGGCTAATTATTTTATAAATAACGTGATAGATTCCCCCATCTGTACAGTGCATGGTGGCACTATTGCTTAATAAAATATACATGGGAGAACTGCATTCTCCAGGAGGTTCTTGGGCTGAAAAGACTGTCTGTCTCTGATAGTAGATGTAGAAGGACGGGAAAAGGCTAGTTTCTAGGACCTCTGAACATAAAGAGACTGGTGTGATGCTTCTAAGTTTTTACTATTACTTTACATGAGCTTCACCTCCTCTCCCCCCTCCCCATCACCCATTTGCTACTCTTTGCAAATGTTTTTTGAAGCAATGAACAGTAACCTACATGTGGCTAGTTGCTAGAATTCTGCTGTAATTGCTGAGAGGCAGTATTGTCTAGTGTTTAGAGTAGGTGACTGGAAGTCCAGGCTCCTGTGCTAATCGCCTAGCTCTATTACTAACATCCTCTGATGGGGCCTATTCCCCAGACTGGCCCTGAGAGGGCAGAATTAGGCCAGGTGGGCCAATCAATAATTAAGCAGTGAGCTGGGGAGAGATTTCGGCTGTTAGGTGCTACTAATTGGAAGCAGGCTCAGCTGGACAGGAACAGGCGGGGCATATATAAAACACAGGAGCTGGGAGCAGAAGGGGGCTGTCGGGAGCTAGGCTGCAATCACTCTCTGGATGAAAGGAGTTGTGTTGGGACCATAGAGAGTAACTGATAGTGTTCTCTGGGAGTTGGGAGGATGACAATCCAGGGGGAGCCAGAAAAGTAGGAGAAGGCTTAGGGGAAAAGCAGCAAGGAATAGTAGTGCAGACCTTGGCTGCTGATTAGAGGGTCCCTGAGCTGAAGTCTGTTCCCCTGCCACTGGAGGAGTGACAAGGTCAGAGCATTGAAGTGAAGACTGCCATTTTGTATAGTAGGACTGTGATACCCCCCTGGAAGGGGGAACCATGTAGTGACCTGGTCGGACGGCTGAGTCATGAAGAAGAGGCTGTGGTTCCTGGAGTGAGGTGGTCTGTAGGGCAAGAGGATGACAGGAAAGACACTGCCAGAGGAGGATGCAATTCCTGGCTGGAGCTAATTACCAGAGTGATCAGGAGGAAGCTCCATTAGCAGTGAGTGGATCCTGTGATACTACCCATAAGGCAAGTCCCTTAATCTCAGTGCCTCCGTTTATTCAGCCTTCTGTGAAATGGTTTTAATAACGTAAGACTTAATTAATAGATTACAAAGTGCTCTGAGACCCTTGAACAAGAGTTACTATAGAAGTGCCCAATACTTTGATGGTCAGAATTTTGTCCTTGAGTTCCAATTCCAACTGTCAGTATTTCAGACCCCCAGATTCAAGCTCAAGGCTGAACTATTCTGTCTTATTGAACACTGTTATATAGACATGTTTGTGTAGATTTTCAGAAAGAGGCACATGCAGTTGCATGTATGCAATTGTACAGTCCAATACAATACAACCAGAAATAGTCAACTGATGTGTACAAACTGCAGATTTGAACATGAACATGTACTAATACTGTGTGGGTCTCTGCCCCCCTCTTGTGGCTGGACCATAAGAGGTTACAAGTCTGCTACTAGGGTAATGGATTTAGTCCTCATGCTTTTAGGTCAAAATGTTCTGGGTTCAATATCCATAGGTGAATGTTAGCAACTACTAATACGATAAGGTGACAGTATATGGTGCATGAACAGAAGAGAAAGCACCGTTTGGCTTTTGTGCTTAGACCTCTTGTCCTGGTTTGACAGTTGTGCAGTTTTTTTCTGTTCCTTTAAGCATGATGAGCAAAATGCATATGGTTACATGTCCAATAAAGCCAGTGAAGTTATACCAGGAACCAGGGGCATATTACCAATCAGTGGGGAGCTCAGAACTAGAGCTGGTCAGAAAATGTTCATCTCAGCAATTTTCAGTTGGAAAAATTCAGTTTTAATTGAATCATTTTTTATGAAATCATAGCAATTTTGATGAAATTTTCCATGACAGGGAAATCCTGAGTTTCAACCAGCTCTACAGAGGACAGTGTGGACATTAAAAATAAAAATGCTCTGCCAAATGTTGAAAAAAAAAGGAAGGGAAAGTGAACAAAGATTCTGTGAGATGTTCAGATGGGATTGTTCTGTACTGGCAGCTGATCCAACAGCTGTAGAAGTTACTCAAACTATTTTTTACACTAGCAATTCCATACACCTGATAAGTATGGCAATGGGGTCCCAAGGCTTCTGCTGCAATCCTGCCTTCTCCTTTTAATTCTGAGCAGAGTACTGTGCTTAAGAATGATACAAACAAGTAACAATCATTTAACTGTTCCCATTGGAAAGTCATGTACTAGTTGTGAATTATTCCCTCAAGAAATCGTAGTAATCTTGACTATTTTTGAATTTCTTAACATACTTTGATTTAAAGCCTAAATTAGGCTTAAGCCAGTGATAGTATGTCTTGAACCACTTTTGAAAATAAATGAGATGTGCTGATGCCGAAATGTTGGTAAAAGGGGATTAAGAAGACTAGGCTGCTTTCCACCCCAGTGGCTTTGTGTTACTATTAAGAGGGATGGATTAATATCAGATTTCTGGTATCTGGTTCCTCACTGATATTGCTTAATTATCCAGATAAGTGATCAGAGTCCAAGCATGAGTGACAACATAAATACAAAGAACATCTTATTTTTTTCTGGGGGGGGGAAGTGTTTATTCGTTTAAGCATCATAAAGATACAATTTTAAAGTGCTCATTAAAGTTTAAATGTAAAGTAGTTTTTAGCTGCTTGGTTTTGCTTAGCCACCCTCTGAAAAGAAAAGTAGTGGTTTATTTATTCATTAACAGGCACTGCAAGTGGCTTGTACTCCACAGCTTCCAATGACACTGGACTGCATGTTCCAATTTTAAGTGATTTTCCCACCCAGTCCCCCTCTCCGTTATTCCATATTTCTCTTTTTCATTCTCAATATCCCCTGTCTCAGACCCTAAGCCTCAGCATAAGAGGGTGGGCCACTGAGATTCCCCTGGCTCACATCAGAGGCTGAAAACATCTGGCCTCCCAGCTCAAGCTGTGGAGAGGAGGACCATAAATTCCCAGATGGCGTTTGAGCCCAGATCTTCTGCATAGATGCTTTCTGTGCTTGCTGGTAATTTTATCCAGTGATACATCATGCGTGTGCACATGTGTTGTGTGTGTTTTAATAGCCTCTTGATTTTAAGCCTAGACCGGTGCTTGGGGATGATGGGAGCTCTGACTATGAGTCAGCGATTTGGTATCAAAAGCTGGTTCAAGTGGAGTCTTTGGGATTGCCCCACCATCTTTCCATCTTTGGCTGGTTTTATTCATTACTAAATCTCTGCCTCAAAGTCCCGCTAGTTGCCACCAAAACAAATCTAAACAGCCAATAGGGCTAGAAAATCCTTCCTACTGGAAACCCTGACTATTGCATTCTTGATCTTCCTAGCCTGCCATTGGATCAGGGGATTATGCCAGAGGGAATAAACATATTGAGTTGTAAAATGGAGAATGGAACTTTTCTGTGTGGGTCAAGAGAGCAGGATTTGCTTTTTTCAGTTTCTTAAAAGGGTTGAAGAATAGAAGACTCCTGGGGCTGTCCCTCCACTGTATGAGGAGAGAAGAAGAGAGAACAATCTGCACCCAGCCACCAGGATAAAAAGAAATAGATGGGTAGGAGGAAGGAGAGAGAAGGACTGGCACATTTAATAGGTAGCCAAATCTGAATATAACCTGCAACATAGCAAGTCTCAGAACTGCTCTGCTCCCTGGCCTGCTCAAACTATATGTAAATCAAATCTAAATATCAGCGCCCATGCACATTCCTAGTGGGTATATGATTAAAAAGTTGTAGTGATTTGCTTTGCTTAGTTTAATACACCAGCCAGAGTGCAGCAAACATGCATAATATTGTTCAGTACAATCTGTGTTCTTTGTACACAGGGAAAGCACTCGTCTTTTGCAAGCTGTATATTTCCTTTTCCTGTGTTCTGAATTTCAGCTGATATGCCCATCCACTGCCATAGCTTGCTAGCCCTGCCTTACCAAATAAGTCATGCAAGTTCTAAACTAGGAGCCTAACTTTTAATTAGAGTAGTAAGACATAGCTGATACAGGGGAGGGGCAATGGACGTAGTGCAGGAAGAAGTAATAGCCCCTCCAGAAGAACAATATGGCCAAGATGACACCAGTTCCTTTCAGGTTTGGAGAGACTAACAACGCTCTCTCTCTCTTTTCTCCCCCTCCACTAAGCAAACTGCTGAAAGCCTGAGATCAGTTGTGAAGATAAACGAGAACTGAAAGATGTGCAGCAGGTCTTGTACTTGAAAGCATCATACATTATGATTCTACACATGCCTCCCTAGCTCTAACCAGAACAGTTTCTCACATATTTCTGTGGGAGGGGAGATTATCTGACAATGACTCAGAGTTGAGGAGGTGAGAGTCATAATCTTTGTTCAACCACTGAACCTGCCATGGGAGGAGGACTAGCGCCAGAGGTCTCCCACCTCTCTCAGTGCAACAGTGGGTGACTCCAACCCAGTAAACCAGTTATTTACTATTTTACACTAGCAGTCCTCATGCACAGTGCAATAATTATTGACAGCATGCATACAGACTAATGGCTAGGCAACAGGAAAAATCATCATACAGTGTTAGGTATAAACTTAAGTACATGTGTTATTGTTGAACTACTGTAACCCCGACTATACTAATTATTTTACTTAGGGTAGATTAGGCAGGGTGAATCCTTTATGCCCTTCTCTTTATCATATATTTCTTTCCTACAGTTGTACCACCCACAGCTGAGTTCTTGCCAGAAAAGCATGACCTATGTATGATCAACTTGATCGGTTCTTGGATAACAAACATACAATAGAAATTTTGCAGTTGCAGCTGTTGTTAATCAGTAGCATTCTATCCACTCAGTTAATATGGTTTTAGCATTGTGTTAGGGACTTTTTTTTGTGGTGGGAGATGATGGAGGAGACATACAGTAAAACTGAGGTCCTTTGCCCACTTGTGGTCATTTAAAGATTTTCATATCACACTATTTTTACAAGAATAAGTGTGTTAGTCCTGGCTAAATTGCAATTTGGATAACTATCTTTTGCCTATCTCAATACCCATTTACAGGTTTAGTTTTGCATGGTATTCTTCACTTCCTTCCGATCATAAACTGTTGTGCAGTATATCAACCTACTATTATAGACCTACTGTGTTCCACCCAGGGGAGACTGCATTTCAGTGCTAACAAAGTATTTCCTGTGAAAAAGCCTATGAAGAGTTCAGTCCTACCCTTAATGTACTGAGTCATGCAAGGGCAAGAGTGAAAGAGTGCTGGCCACGTGGCTGAGCCATCTTGCTGGTGCAGGGGGTGGGACAGGTGTCCCATGCTGCTATGTGCTCTGCAATTCATCTTCCTAATTCTCTGCAAGAGAGCAGCATGTCTTCCCTTAAGTACCCTACTATCCATGTCTGCATAAACACAAAAAGTAATACAATTATGATGAATCATAGAATATCAAGGTTGGAAGGGACCTCAGGAGGTCATCTAGTCCAACCCCCTGCTCAAAGCAGGACCAATCCCCAACTAAATCATCCCAGCCAGGACTTTGTCAAGCCTGACATTAAAAACTTCTAAGGAAGGAGATTCCACCACCTCCCTAGGTAACGCGTTCCAGTGCTTCACCACCCTCCTAGGGAAAAAGTTTTTCCTAATATCTATCCTAAACCTCCCCCACTGCAACTTGAGACCATTACTCCTCGTTCTGTCATCGCTACCACTGAGAACAGCCTAGATCCATCCTCTTTGGAACCCCCTTTCAGGTAGTTGAAAGCAGCTATCAAATCCCCCCTCATTCTTCTCTTCCACAGACTAAACAATCCCAGTTCCCTCAGCCTCTCCTCATAAGTTATGTGTTCCAGTCCCCTAATCATTTTTGTTGCCCTCCACTGGACGTTTTCCAATTTTTCCACATCCTTCTTCTAGTATGGGGCCCAAAACTGGACACAGTACCCCAGATGAGGCCTTACCAATGTCGAATAGAGGGGAACAATCATGTCCCTCGATCTGCTGGCAGTGCCCCTATTTATACATCCCAAAATGCCATTGGCCTTCTTGGCAACAAGGGCACACTGTTGACTCATATCCAGCTTCTCGTCCACTGTAACCCCTAGGTCCTTTTCTGCAGAACTGCTGCCTACCCATTCGGTCCCTAGTCTGTAGCGGTGCATGGGATTCTTCCATCCTAAGTGCAGGACTCTGCACTTGTCCTTGTTGAACCTCATCAGATTTATTTTGGCCCAATCCCCTAATTTGTCTAGAAGACGAAGCATTGCCTCCTGTAGGGATTCTTGTACCTTCCTATGAACTGGCTGGTGCTGGCCACTGTTAGAGATGGGCTAGAAGTCTTGATGAATCACTGGTCTACTTCAGTATTGCAATTCCTATGACTTTAATTGTAAATAGGGTCACAGGTGTTTCCCTGGGAGTCAGTCTAGTTCACCAGCTCCCCTATTTTGGTGCTTCAGGTAGAGGAAGGTTGGAATTATCCCCTTGTGGTATTGGGGTGTGCTGTGGGCAGGAGAAATATGCTGTTTGCATTCACTTTCTCCTATTTCACTTGGGCTCTTCAGGTCAACATTTTTCTCATAGCTTATACAATTCTTTAGGTTCCTTTGGGATGAAAAGCACCACAGAAATATGAAAGATCAGAGTTTCTTTCCCTTGTACTGCTAGTTTTTCCTACCTGAATATCTCAGCTGTATTTAATTAAGTTCTCTCTGGGGGCTTTGCAAGGTAAGGGACTTTAACAAAAAATCAGGTAAGATTTGTCAAGTTGTGAAAGTCATTGTACAGGGGATGCAGGCAAATGGGTATGACAGGGATCAGTGTAAGTACTGCATGAAAGTGGAGGAACTGTGGCAGCCATACCAGAGGGCTGGGGAGGCAAAGAGTCAATCTGGTCCCAAGCCACAACTGCCGCTTTTACAACAGGCTGCTTACCTCACTGTGTGAACACTTCATCAGCACCCCACAGACCGCTGTGGATACCTCCGAGGAGCCTGAGATGCAAACACCTGCCATGAATAGGGAGGAGGATGCGGGAGATATAACCGGGCGATGAGGGTTGGTCCAGCTGTGCCATGAGCCAAGAGCTGTTTCAGACTCTACGGCAATCTACTCAGTCCTGGCAGCCCAGCATGGGCAAGGCCGGTGGAGGGGAAGGAACCTCAGACAGGACTGCATTTTCTATTACAATGTTGAAATGTACGGCTGGCACCCAACCCTAGTGGAACAGGAAATGGGCACTGACTTTTCATTAATGTACTCATACTAGAAGAGATAGCAGTACAACAAAGAGAGCTGGAGTTAGCTGGAGGGAGAGGGGCATGCGAAGCAGTTTATGTAGAAAGAAATAGCCTTGAATCCTCCTGAGAGAATCCTCCTGAGAGGATGCCACTAGCAGCTGTGCTCTCTGTGCCTTTGTTACCCTCTGGAGCAAGATATCCATTAAAATCACCACCCCGTATAGAAAACAATGCCAGTGCTGAGTGCTGTTGCCCTGCACTCATACCCATGGAAATGGTCTGAAACGTTGTTTCATGCAACTGAACAATTCCCTCCTCGTTTCTTCCCTCTACCCACCCCTGCTGGGTCATGCTCACCATGGTTGTGGCTGGAGAGCAGTGCTGTGCACAGGCACTCCAAGGCAGCATGGGAAGGGAGTTCTGAAACATAACTTTTGCTTTCCATCATGACTATAAATACAATGATACCTCTGGTGTTTTATCTATAGCTGTTGCCTTTGCAGCCTTGAGGTGCCCTCTCTCCTGCAGAACGCCTGACTATCATAGGGAGGAGATGCTGCAAGCTAGTGCTGCATCAGACCACGAAGAGAGGGCCTGGAGAGTGAATATTGCAGTCAGTATGGAGAGGGAAAGATTAAAAAGGAAAGAGGCTGAGGACACAGAGAGGGGGGTGCACTGGGACATAATGGGGCTTCTCTGGCAGCGAACACAGATGCTGCAGACTCTTATTGACCTACAGGTTCCATAATCATGAGCTTGTCTCCTTTTGCAGTCAATGGAGACCTCCATTTCAGTGCCTCCCCATTCCCTCCCTCCCCCCACCCATCACTGCACTTGGCATCAGGGGTTGCAGCCGTACGCATACCACTCTATACCAGGGAACAATAAGGACAACCATAGCTACACATACAACTTGTTTCTGCCCCACCATGCATTGACAAAATTTCCCAAAAGACAGTGCGCTGGACAACATAACTTGTGTTGGCCAAAGTTTGTAGTGTAGACATGGCCTTAGAGCCAGTTTTGCATCTGCGAAATTGGCTAATAGTACTGCCCTATTTTGCGGGGTTGAGGACAAACATAAAGATGTGAGGCACTCAGATCATATGATAATGAGGCCATATAAGTATCTAGTATAGATGGAAAGTCAATGGGACTTGACTTAAATCCTACTTAAAACAAGTAAATATAAAAATAGTACATAGAAATTTAAACATTAGCCTTTTTAACCCTTTGGGAAGAGTAGATGCGTCCTGTGCATCATCTGACACATTGAGCAGCCTATCTGAAATATAAGTACCAAAAGGCTGACTGAGGAGCACGTTACATATTTGTGAAAGTTCTGGGCCTGATTTTGCTTTCATTTATACGGTGTAAATCAGAAGTAATTCCACGGAGGTCACTGGAATAAAACCAGTGCAAAACAATACAAGAAACATGCAAATACAACTATATTTGTAGTGTTTCAGGAAGAATCTTGTAATAAAAACTGCAAAAAAAATCTGAGTGTTTGTCATTGTGGAAGAAAAGATTAAATTCATTAGTTTCCCTTCTGAGCAACCTCAGATAAAAAAAGAGCACTTTCCCCACAGTTTATACAGTAATTTCCTTATTTGTTAATTTTCGCTGAGGCCAGGAGTTACAGTGAAAGTTTGCAAGAAATGTCACAAAGTTGTTTTCAGTTTGTCTTGGGCAATTTTCAAATAAGCAGAATGTCACTTTTTGAAAACATTTGAGGGCCACAAAAGATTCAGAGCTCAGTTTGGAATGCTGGACCAGTAATGTTGATTTTCAGTAAGTCATGGAGCACTGGGGAAGTTCCAGAAGAAAGATAATATGCCTATAGTTAAAAAGGGTAAATGGCATGACCCAGGTAATTATAGGCTTGTCAGACTGATATTCATCCCAGGCAAGATAATGGAGCAGCTGTTACAGGACTCAATTAATAAAGAATAAAAGGAGGGAAACGGAATTAATGCAAATGAAGCCAGGTTTATGGAAAATAGATCCTGTCAAACTAGCTTGATATTTTTTATGAAATTACAAGTTTGGTTGATAAAGGTTTTAGTGTTGACATAATATTCCTAGACTTCTGTAAGGTGTTTGACTTGGTACCACATGGCATTTTGATTTAAAAAAAGTAGAGTGATATAAAATTAATATGGCACATATTAAATGGATTAAAAACTGGCTAACTGATAGGTCTCAAAATGTAATTGTATATGGGGAACCATCATCAAGCTGGTGTATTTCCAGTGGGGTCCCACAGGAATCAGTTCTTGTCCCTGTGCTATTTAATATTTGTTTAGATGACCTGGAAGGAAACCTAAAATCATCACTGATCAAGTTTGCAGATGACACAACAATTGGGAGAGTAGCAAATAATAAAGAGCTCAAGTAACTGATTCAGAGTGATCTGGATCACTTGGTAAACTGGGTGCATCAAACAATATGCATTTTAATATGGCTAAATGTAAATGTATATATCTAGGAACAAGGAACATATGGCATACTTACAGAATGGGGGACTCTATCCTGTGAAGCAGTGACTCTGTACAAAGATGTAGTGGTCATGTTGGGTAATGAATCAAACATGAGCTCCCAATGTGACGCTATAGCCAAAAGAGTTAATATGATGCTTGGATGTATACACAGGGGAAGCTCAAGTAGGAGTAGAGAGGTTATTTTACCTCTGTAGTTGGCACTGATGGAATATTGTGCCCAGCTCTGGTGCCCACAACTCAAGAAGCATTCTGGTAAATTGTAGAGAGCAGAGAAGAGCCGTGAGAATGATTAAAGGATTAGAAAACACACCTTATAGTGATAGACTCTAGGAGCTTGATCTATTGAGCTTAACAATGAGAAGGCTAAGGAGTGACTTGATTACAGTCTGTAAGTTCCTACATGGAGAACAAGTATGTAATAATGGGTTCTTTAATCTAATAAAGAAAGGTATAACATGATGCAGTAGCTGGAAGTTGAAGCTAGACAAATTCAGACTGGCAAATAAGGCATAAATTTTTAACACTGAGAGTAATTAATCATTGGAACAATTTACCAAAGGACATGGTGGATTCTCTGTCACTGACCATTTTTAAATCAAGACTGGAAGATTTTTCTAAAGGAGCTGCTCTAGGAATTATTTTGGGGAAATTCTATGTCCTGTGTTATACAGAAGATCAGAATCAATGGCCCCTTCTGGCCTTGGAATCTATGAATACACTTCTAACGTCAGAAGTCTGAGGCTTTTTTATATTTGACACTGAAGTACCATGGCAGCCATTTTAGGCAATTTTGATATGCGGAGAGAAGACAGGGTAGCATAGAATAACCCCTGGCCAGTCCCACGTTTACATTTATAAAATAGCGTATAGAGACATACCAAGTCAAGTGATTAAAAGAAATATAGAGCGAGACACTCAGCTAGCAAAATGGAGTTGTGCCAAGTTAAACCAGCTAAAGATCTGGTTCATCCACTCTAGTTCCATTACTAGAAGTAGCATAGGAATCTGCACTGGGCCCGAAGCTAATGCGTTTGGTCAGGGCTGAAGGCCAGTCTGCAGCAAAGATCTCTGGCAGGCAAAAGTGAAGCATCAGGCTCTAGACATTCCCACTCCAGCAAGCTGCATTCCAGAAAGAGTGGTCTCCCATCACTTTGTGACTGTAGGCTTCAGGCACGGCATTGAGGGGACACAAGGAAGCTTGCACAGCTACTCCCCATGTATGTATTTTGTGGATAAACACAAGGCTTTGGTCTCCAGGACTATTAACCTAGCAACTTTCACAAGCTTAAATTAACTGTAAAACAAACTAAAAACAGTGAGAAGGGGGAAAAAAAAAGCAGAAGTGTATTTCTGTCCCCCAGCCGAGTTCAGAAGCAACTCTCAACGTATCAGGAAAATTTCAGTAAAAGGCAAAGTTATTCCACAGAAAAGCAGTGAGGCTTATGTAAAGCAGCAGTGAGAAATCTGGCAAATCTAATCTCTAAGTGTGTTTCCTCATCTTTTATTTCATTTCCACACACAGGGGCCAGATGCTTTATTGGTGTAAAATCAGTATAAAAATTGACCTATGATGATTTACTCCAGCTGAGGATCTGGCTTTGTGTGTGATTAGTTATGGTGTTTCTTTTTATTAGTACGGTATACCCATTGAGGTGGGGCTTTGTGGTGCTACAAGCTTTTTTAATCAATAAGGGTGGGGTTTGCATGGAATTACGCCCCCTGAATATGCTGAAGTCTATAAAAGGCTCTCCCCAAACCAGCTTTTCATGGAGATGGAGGGAGGGTTGTGCGGTGTAGAAAGCCGACACATTTTTCATTGAACCTGGTTCTAAATAAATGAATCACCACTTATTCTTCTTCCTGGAAAAACAGGAGAGAGTCTGCAAAATGAGTACATCTTTCACCCCTTCTTAAGGGCTTACTTGGGAGGGGGGAAACGTTGAGGGAAAAGAATAATATATCATACAGACCATATTTTTTTTAAATAATTCCACTTTATAAATAAATGCAAAGCAGCAGAAGAAAAGCAGCATATTATGAATAGACACCCTTGAAAATAAATTTCAGAAGTCTCCAGAGAGCTTGAGAAAATAACTAGCATGCACTGCATTAAGTGGAAGGAGTTTCCCTAAGGGAATCAAAGGATCAGAGATATCCTGTCTTGGTTAGTCTTTGATAAGTTTGAATCTGTGTCTTTTTAACACTGCTGGTAATAAGTTGAGAGCTACACAGTTACGTTGGGTGAGGGGGAGGGATGGCAAAATTGTTTCTCGGGCTTTGAATGGCAAAAATGATTGATTGTATTGGGATTACATTAGCACAGTTTCACAGCTCCATTCGAGTTACATTGTGGGGAAATGGAACTGGGGGTTCTCTTTCTCCTCTTTTGTTTGACCTCATCATGTACACCCTGGTAGAAACTCTCAGAACTACTTCATGGATAAAAGGAACCCATGACGATGAAGCTAAATATAAAACATGCCTCTTTGCAGATGTCCTATTAATGTTTTTGACAGACCAGGAGACATCACCCAGTTTCTCAAATATATTAAATACATCTGGAGATATGTCAGGTTATGTTCATAAATCAAAACAAATCAGAAGTCTTGGGAGTAGACAGGGGAAAGGCTGGAAATTAAAGAGTTCCTCTTTAAGGGGATTGCAGGTTCTATTAACTGGCTAGTTACAAAGGTATGGGCAAGTCTGCATTGTCATTTATAAAAATGTAATATGGAGCCACTTATTATTTATTTATTTATTATGCTATTATACAAATCTAGAACTATCTGGAAAGTACCAAGTCTCTCTTTTACAGTTAATTGAAATTATTAAAACGAACATGCTTCCTAAAAACATGTACCAAAGTGCAGATATTTCTTCCATTTATTTTAATTTTAAGAAGGAGATTATAGCCACTGGGTTAATTCCCTTCTTTCCCCATTCCTCCCAGAAATTCATTCAGAAAAACAAAGTTTCTTCTCTCAAAAATAAAATCTTTGAAAAGCAAACAAACAACCAAGTCATGACTGGGTATAGAACCATGTCCAAAATAGAGATTGTAATTTAAAACCATTTAAATGTAAAACCTCCTGCAAACACTCATTGTAAAGAATAGGAGTCAGCGAAGAAGCAAAGGACCAAGACTACAGGGCCTAACTCCATAAATCTGTATGCAGATGAACACAGTGGAGTTACTCACCTGAGTACATTCGTACCTCCAGTTCTTCACTCTTAACTTAAGTGTATGGGCAGGGTCCAGGAAGAACTAGAACTCAGTGCCTAATCCTCCCCACATTGAAGTCTCTGTGTGTTTTGCCACTGACTTTGATGGGAGCAGGTGAGGCCTTTAACTGGAGGAACACAGAACATATGGCCAAAAAGTAAGGCTACCAGTTAACCCTATACAAATCCAAAATGAGTCTAGTGACTTCTATGGATTTACACTAGTTTAAATTATAGCAGAATTTGAGCCTTCTTTTCTAGAGTAACTAATAAAATTCTAAAATAAAACAAAATCCTCTGGAGTTACATTGAAAACAGGGAAGGAGACAGAAAAACGTGGTAATTCAACTGGGCCATCTTGCTTCTTACAACAATTCTTTCCAGCATTTCCATGTTTTTCCTCAAACCGGTTATTGTAGCTTGAATTTCCCCTCACTTACACTGAGGTTAAAGGCTCAGTTTGCAGGTTGAAACATTCTGTTTTGCCCTGTTTGGAATAGAACATTTCAATTTTTCATTTCAAAGTGATTTATTGCTTCAATTTTCACATTATATAATACGAAATAACAAAAGTCAAAATCAGAATGAAAAATTTCAATTCTATCAAACAAAAATGTGCACATTGACCACAAATAATCCTCCTGCCGCCCCCGCCCCCCAATTTTCATTTCACAGGAAATTTCAATTTTTGTTTTGTTTCAGTGTTCATTCCATTTTGGAATGGAAAAAGATTCAAAATTCTGAAATTTTCTGTGTAATGAAAATTTTGGTTCCCGCAAAGCTCTATTCATATTATAAACCTAGTCTAAGTAAGAGGTGAATCAGGATATACATCTCCTCAAATGAAATACTGAGAGAGCAAGGAAGCCATTTAAACCCAACCCTTAGAAGGCCCACTTATTTATATGAATCCAAAACCATACAAATAATTTTAATGTTATAATTTACTTTAGAAGCCTGAAGGTATATAAGTAGCAGAGACATGAAAAATGAAACCTATACAGAACTCTAAGCAGATTAATAACATACTCATATAATAACTGGAGACAGACACAATATGTCATTGTGTATGAATTATTTTTTTCACCTTATATATAAAATACCACACACAAAAATATTCTCAAGTATTGAATATAGTAAATATGAGAGAATATATCATATGTTTCAGCTATGTCTTGCAAACACTTATTCACATTGAGCATCTTTATTCATGTAAGCAATCCTATTGAACTCAATGGGAGTAAACTGGAGAGGGAAAATACTCACTTCCAGAAGGTCCTGTAACTAGCCCTGTACTATACAAACACATTTGAAGTGTTACCAGGCATACACTGATTCAAAAGCTACATGTATAACTCCCCTTTTCTTTGGTGTCCCTACTCTCAGGGTGAAATTCTAGCACTACTGAAGTCAATATGAAGTTTCACCATTGACTTAACAGGGCCAAGATTTCATAGAATCATAGAGTGGAATCATAGAATATTAGGGTTGGAAGAGACCTCAGGAGGTCATCTAGTCAAATCCCCTGCTCAAAGCAGGACCAACCCCAACACCCTCGTGTATCTAAGAGACCCAAAACAAATACATAATAGTATACCAGAATATAATGCTATCATGGTCCACACCACCATATTTCAAATTTTCTAACATGCACCTTCATGCTTTCTCCCATGCCGCCTCTTGTGGAAGGAAGAAGCTCTTCAAAGGCACTCCGTTATCGTCTTTTAGACCTTTCTTAAAATACACCTGTTTCACGATGCCTACAGAACACTTGACAATGGTTAGGCAACTGGTGTGCTATGACCACTGCTTATTACATGAATCATAACTATATCACTGCTCCCTTGTGCTCTGTTTGTTGTATCCACCTGTTGTTTCTTGTCTTATACTTAATATGTAGACTCTTAAGGACAAGGAACCATCTTTTGATTGCACACACTAGCACAATGTGGCCCTGACCCTGGCCTTGAGACGCTGCTGCAACCACAACAGTAACAATAACAATGACAATAATAATAGCAAGTGTCACTGGACCATTATCACAGAATATTGTCATATTTTTACAAGCTACCTAAGGGTGTAAATGGCTTGTAACAAGTGCTGTGTGTATATATTCCTATGTGTAAATGTGATCAATAATAATAAAAAAGACAGTTATGTGGGAAAGCATCTCAGAAAGTTTTATCTCCTAGCCATTCTTATCAAACAAAAGGAGCTAAAATAACCTATTTACAAGAATCTTCTCCTTTCTGCATCATGACAACACTCATTCTATACCTACAGGCTTTAAAGGAACCTGGATCCAGTATTTCATTCCCTGGGGGGAAATTATTAACACTAATCCTTGTCTTTGAACACAGCAACCTTTTGATTGGTGCAACTGAGCTCTGTTACCTCACTGCTTCACTTTGCTATGTCTATCACAGCATCCTATGGCAATGTAATGCATCAGAATTCATGAGGCTCATATAGCAAGGGTCAGATTATTAATATGTTAGTAGTGTGCCAATTTGCCAGTTATGTTTTTTATAGAGTCTCAATTAATTATGCTGGAATGTTTTTACGCCAGGCTGGATATTATTATTGTATATCTGCAGTGCCAGATGTTCATAAGTAGACAAACATGACAGACTTCAGTGGTATTTTGGTTAAAATATTTGGGTTTGATTTTCACAAATGGCCTCTGGTTTCATAGACACCAAATGGCAAATGCCAATATTAGCATTTACCTGATTGCATCTGTAAAATGAGTGGTCGGACTGCCAGGGCCAGATACTGTGCAGAGAGTGAGAACTAGAAGGTCAGGGTGCAAAGAGGGGCTTAAATTACTCTTTCGCTCTCCTAGTCCTAGGCCAGTCTGTGACAAGCCAGTCCACCTCATGCAATTTAGGGAAGCCTGAGGGATGACTATGGGCCATTTTGGAAGCCAGGGATCAGTGGGGCATCGGAACTATGGGTCTCTTCACT
This sequence comes from Natator depressus, assembly GCF_965152275.1. Taxonomy (NCBI): domain Eukaryota; kingdom Metazoa; phylum Chordata; order Testudines; family Cheloniidae; genus Natator; species Natator depressus. The sequence continues at coordinate 106,063,711 of NC_134239.1, read as the reverse complement.
TGGCCATGTCACCTGCACAGATCAGAGGGATGGAGTGGTGTAGGAGTTGCTACAGCAATTCTACATCAATCTGAGGATCCCCTGAAGGAGGCTGGATCCTCCTGCAGCCAACTAACCATCTTTAGGGCAGCTTTACATCAGGAAAGTGGTGTAGGAAGGAGAGGTTCTGAGACTGGGAGGCAGGGTGTGAAGAAAGCTCTGAATACCTTTGTACTGGAGGAAACACAGGTGGGGAGGAGTTTTGAGCTGAAAAGGTGATCTCTAGGATTGGCAGCTTTGTAAAGGAAATGAGATAGGTGAGAGGAATGGAGCATAGGTGTGAGTGAATGATAATGGTGTGCAGGGAAGAAAGTACCAGGAGATACGAGGATAAAAGCTAGGGGTGAAGCTGGGATTAGGAGAAAACTGTGAAGGGATGACAGAGAAATAAATGTTTTCTCTCACTCTGTCCGTTTACTGTAATGGGTTTCCATTTTTTGTTCTGAAACAGAGAGGTAGAAAGGAGAGGGAAGAGTCAGGCACCCTTTTCTTCCCTCTAGCCCTCCAGCCTCTGTCACCCCCATCTCCACTGCCAAAACCGCTTTAATCACACTCATACACCTCCCTTGAGGTCCCAGTTTTTCACACAGCAGTCCAAGGTGTGATTACAGCATGTGCAGATATACCCAAAGTAGCTTTAATCTAGCTAGCGTGAGTACCAATAGTAGCAAAGCCACGGAAGCAAAGGCTAGCTGCCTAAGTCCAAACCCGCTAGGAAGCCTGAGTACATACTCAATGGCTAGTCTATGCTACAGCCTGTGATTTACTACTATTGGTACCTAACATAACTGTATTAAAGCTAGCTCAGCAGTGTGTACATGTGCTGCAATTACAACTCCAATTATCGTGTCAGCACAGCCTTATAAAAACAGGGAAGATTTGAAGGCAAGGGAGCATGGGGCCCTGGTGCTTGTAGACCTCACCACTAGTTTTAGGTTGGCTGGTAAGGTTAGTGGAGAGTTAAGTGGAGGACTTTGAATGATAGTTAATTACTCCACCTGCCTAGTGTAATTACATTAAAGCAGATTCCCTGAAGAGAGAAAGTAGGGAGGAAGAAAGATGGGAATGTTAATAATTAGTAACATGGCTGAGGAGGGTAGTCAGTAATAGGGGACCTAAACCAGAGCCCACTGAAGTCAATGGAAAGACTGCTATTGACTTCAACTGGCTTTGGATCAAGCCTATAATAGTAGGAACTGGATGAAGCAGAGGACAGGCAGACATTAGAGCAGGGGAAGGGAGGTCTAAAAGAGGACGATTGGCTGTATGAACATGAGAGACACCTAGACACTGGAGCGAAGGGAGAAGGCTTGCAGAACAGAAAATGGAGGAGATAAGAACACATGGAGGTAGGGTCTGAAAGCCTGGGCTATCGGGTGAAAATGGGTGGGCGAGTGGGGGTTTCCCACTAATCTAATCTGAAAGGACAAAAAGTTTTTTTTTTTTTAAAAAAAGAAGAAGCCAAGACTCTGAGTCACACATTTAAGGAAAATGAAACCATCTATACATAGATTCTATCTCCTCACTCTTTGCAGAAGCAACCGTGGGACAGCCAGAAACTGAACGGGAGTCCAAGGAACTATTTTTATGTATTGTAGGATGTTCCCCACACACACACACATTCTATTGTTGCTGCTGTTTCAGTAAGCACCAGGAAAGGGGTAAGCTTGGACAATTTCCAGTCTCTGTCTGCTGTGGTTGGAACAGGGTGGAATCTACACAAATAGAGAAATGATAAATTAGGGCATGAAATTAATGTCTAGAAACCAAAACATCTGATTGTAGCTTTAGCCCTTTCTTTTAGAGTTACAGTGTACATAAAATTAACAGTCTGGAAAAACAGGATGGGCGGTCTTTTCATTAAGACGCTGGACTGAGCTTCGCAGATCTGGATTCAGTCGTCTGGTCTACAACAGACCATTTGTGTGACCATAGACATTTCATTTACTCTCTCTGGGCCTCCATTTCCCAACTATTAAAGGGGGATAATAACAGCTATTTTCTCCCAGGTTAGTTTTTCATCCCTGTCGGATGTATCTTACCTGTTTAAAGTCATTAGCTGGCTGTGTTTTAGCCTGGGGAAGAAGTCAAATGTGTTAGCTGCCTCTTAATAATGCTTTTCAACCATTAAAATCTTGATTGAGGTAAAAATATTTGAAAGCATATCTTTTTTTCCCCATTGAGGCAGGGTCCAAGGACTGTCTCTCAAAATGTTTACCCACAACACCTAGCACAAAAAACAACCGATCTTGGTTGGAGCCTCTAGGTCCTTAATTAATTATTATTAATATTATTATTAATATGGGATTACATGATAGGGGACCTGAAATATTAAATAAATCTCACCATGCTGTCTTTAAAGGAATAGAGGCGTCACTGGCATCATTTTAGAAACCACGCATACTTCGGTTCTGATGTGCTTCCATTACAATGGTGTTCCGGAGAAAGAAGAAAAAGTCCTTGAGGTGTACTTTTGATATGTAGTATAGGATTGTCCACTGGGATGTGACATGATGGGACCAAACATACAGGTGTACTTAGTAAAGCTAGAGTAAACTGAATCTTGAGAGGTGGCATAGTACAGTAGATAGGCTGCTGCTCTGGAACTCAGAAGACCTGAATTCTATTCCTAGCTCTGCCCGTGGCCTAAACCCTTAAACCTCTCTTTGTTTCTATTTCCTCTCCCACTCTTTGTCTGTTCTGTAAGCACTTCAGGGCAGGGATTGTCACTTCCTTGGTGTTTGTACAGTGTCAAGCACAATGGGGGCTCAGCCTCATTTGGAATCTCTGTGAACGACTGTTATAATGAATAATAATTAGGGTCACAAATTCTGGTTGGACAAATTCCTGACATCCATTTCATCACATGACATAATCTTTAATTCCTGGAGACTCCAGGATAATCCTGGAGGGTTGGTAACTGTAGTAATAATAAATCATTCAATCAATTTATCAAAGTAACTCCAATTTACACTTTTGGTGTAATACCAACACATATCAAACAACAAGTTACTGTGCATCTTGTGCATATTAATAAAAGGATTGTAAACAATTAGGCCAGAATTGTTGGGGTATAAAATGCAGTGTTACCAAGCAGTAAACATTAATGACTCATTTACTGTGACAACAAAAGAAGTTCATTTACATGTAATACCATTATAACAGAGAGAAGCTATGCTATGCTTAACATTAAAAAAAATACATCCAGACCAATAGCCAATAACTTTTTATCAGGTCTTGATCTAAGTTGGTGGTTTTAGTGGTCTTAGAGTTTTGCAGTGTCAGACAACTGATAAACAGAAGGTATACCTGATAAGTTTACCTTATATACACCCGTATTAAACTGCTGGAGAAGACACTAAATCTTTGTTAAGGGACAATATACTGAGGCATGTTTGGATACTACATGACTCCAACCTGAGCATACTAGTAAAAGGTTTAAGTCCTAGTAAGATGTGTGCCTGCGCGTGCACACAGATGGATGAAATGGGCCCAACTTGCAAAATTCAGATCTGGATCTAGTTCTAAATTTTCTCAACATTTGCAGGGTGTTCAGATATGGGATTTTTGGTCAGGCCCATCTTTAGTATATAAGCAAATGCTGCTGCTGCTTCTATTTTCATGTGGCTTTCTGGCAGAAATGCCTGATGAGGCAAAGAGATGCAGTCATGAAGCCTTGTGTGTTGCTTGAGTCCAAGGAAATGATGTAATCTTAAATGAACCAGTAGTTTCTGAATTGGGTGTTTAGGCTGAAAACAAATATGGGTCCAGTTCTGCAAATCCTTGTTCAGGTGAGTAGTTATTCCGTACCTGAGTAGTCACACTGCTTACAGTAGGACTACTTGTGTTACATGAGTAAAGTTTACAGAATTCATTTAGTTGCCTAGGTGATTTTAATGTTGTCCATCACTGTGGTATCAGTACCTTCAATGTATCATATGCCAGAATTTCTGACTAATTATTTAAGCACAACATGCCAAACCACATTAGTATTTTACTGTATCATTTTTACGCAGTTATCTACTCTGCTAATTCCACTTTGGATGGTTCTCAGATTGGTACTCTGAGGTATGTCCAACAGTTACGATAGCTCTTGTGTGAGTAGGTGCCGAGCAAAACTGTGGGGAATCTAAAATGATGAACTTTGCATAATCCTGGTGCATGCTACACCTAGGTCCCGATCCTTCAATCCTGCCTAACACCAGACCTCTTCCTATGAACTCAGTGTGAGTTTTTGCTGGATCTAAAAGACTACAGGATCAGTCCCTTAATGAATACTTGAATGGAGGTGCAGATTTACTGAAATAGCTTGGCACGTAGGGATTTCCTGCTAGCACCAATATGACTTATACATAATTCTATGAAAAGCCAGGCCTTTGTTTAGGAACAGAACTTCTTCAATTTTGTAGTCAATGGTGGATTTTTATAGATTCTTAGAAAACAAGGCTGAAATAGTTTCCTGTGCCATCTACTCCATCCCCTTACAAAAGTACTGATGCTTCCCCCTCTATACTAGCAAGGGTAGAATTATAGGTAGATAGAGGTCAGTCCTAAGATTTAAGTTTCCACAGGACTCTGTTATCCTTCTTTCAGAAATTGGCTATGAAGTGCCACAGAAACACAGGGGTCTTTGTCCTTTTCACTGTTCAACGGGCTCCAAGGAGAGAACACCACATCCTCTTAACTCAAGATCTCTGGCCCATCTGAACTGCAGTTGCTGATGTGAAAGGGCTTGATAAAGGGCTTGGCTGCCTTTCCCCAAACAGCTGGAGTAACATGGAAATCGTTTATTCTGTGCAGCTCTGCCACACTTTATTCTGGAGGGGAAAAAAAGTGTTGTCTGGTGAGCTGCATTTTTTTTAAGATAATAGCAAACTCTCTCTAATTCAAACCAACTGAACTAATTGGACAAAAAAGGATGTTAACAGCCCAGCCTACCAGACTGTATTTAAAACAATTGTTAGCAATCAATAAATGCTGCTGGATTGTTTGATTTCATTAAAGATGTATTTGTAACTAAGCAGCTGGCACCCAAACAGCTGCTTTAAATAGAGAGAGATTTTTCTTACTCTGTTTTATCATGTTCTTGGTTATTTTATGTGCACATTTTCAGCAACGACGACTGAATAGCACTGAAATGCAGATAAGCCCATCACGCTTCTCCAGCATGTGAGTTCGAGCCATATGCTGGGTCAGTGAAAGGGATGACAGAGATGACAGCCTGCTTTTCTCCCCCTCTCCTCCCCCGACCCCACCATCTCCTCTTGGGGTGGCCATATGGGGCCAAATGCATCCCTGATGTCAATCCATTAAAGTCAATGGAGTGAAACCAAGGAGGAGTTTGGTCCATTGATTAAAAATGAAAACAGTCGCTCCCTCCCCGGCTCTACATTCTGGAGCTACTGACCATGACTTCAACCTTTCATGTTCATCAAATAGAATGATTACCTGGACGCTGCACATAAAACAAGGAAATATAGTAAACATCATTCGTATGCAAGTGCAAAATGACAGAGTTAGTTTCATTAAACTACAGCGTTAGTGTCCTTAGATTGCACTCCATCCAGACGATGCCTCTGGCCCAGGAAACATTAGAAAAATGAAATAATCCTTTACAAAATGCATTTTCCATGGTTAGGTTTGGTTTTATTTGACAATAGGAAGTTCTTGGGAGTGGCTGGGCTTTCACTGAGCAAAGCTTCTATGAGCTAGAGTTGCATGCAGCATTTAGAACAAAATGCAAAACCAGGTGAAAAAAACAGCTGCAAACCTGAAGCTCATCCCAGGTTCACCCAGGTTTGTGAAGCTGGGCCATGTTTCCAGGGAGCAATGGCTGATGAAGCATGAGACACTTGGTGGTTCAGCTTCGTTTCCACACAAAACCTGACCAAACTGTTCTGGAGTGGCATTACAATGCTCCAATGGCAGGAGAGCTGACAGCAGGAAGTAGGAGTGAGGATCCTGCCAGCTCTCGAGCCAGCCAGCCCTGGGGGGTTGGGGTGGGGGGAAAGAAGGTAAAGAGGTGAATTGCTCATCTCTTCCTACCCCCAAACACACCAGGGCTGTGGTGCTGCAGGATATGGCTACACATCTGAACTTCACAGCAGTGCTGCTGACATGTGACGTTAGGTGGAGGTACCCATTATTATTAGCGGTAATATTAAGTGTGCACAGCTCTATTCCAGGTCTGAAGATTGATATCCACAAGGCTCCTGCTCTTTCTCAGACTCTCATTGGCATTGTTTTTACCCCAGCTTTCCCCTTATCCACATGTGGCTGCCACATGTGACTGTCATTTTCAAATGAGAGTCTCAGGGTTTAGGTTTCACCTCTTCTGCAGCTGGCTAACAAAAAGTGGCATTTAGGCTTCTTCCTTTGGAGCCCAAATCGATCTCTTACCTAGCATCCCCATACGCCACTAGCCTGATGAACAAGTAGGAGCTTCAAAGTCACACCAAAACCATAAAAATCAGCTTTCAAGTGACAGCACATAAAGTTGTTTTGTTTTGTTTTTAAATAAACCATTTTGCGCACATCAAGCACTATATGTAAGGAGAGACAAATTGTTTTGGATAAAAGTAGCAACTGACTAAACATAGGACAAAATGTCAGAATTTACTCCTGTATTCAAACTTTCCCAGAGTCTGGGTGTTCAGATGGAGGGGTTTGCTTCAGTCCATGGTACATACAAAGTCCAGTTACCAAGTACTGATCTAGATATGAACTTTCCCAAAGTTCTTGGGTACATGGATCCAGTGTTTTGTTTCAGGCTTATTTCTATTACTGGCCAAATCTCAAATGGAACCCAAATTAAGCCTTCCTTGAAGTTTAAAACAAAAGTTTGAGTCATATTGTTGTTGTTTTAATTTTGCTTACCTATGAATGTTATGGGTCAGATCCTTGGATGACTTCAGTAGATCTATGCCAACGTGCACAAACTAAATCCAAATAAAACCAGAAGCTTAATTATGGAAATATCACACAAAGCGGTTATTCTCCCAGCATTTCAAGCCACTTGGCAAACAGGAAGCATCAGAAATGTTAAAACAAAGCCTGTCTGTCAGCCCCATTTTTGCCCAAAGAAGTTAGGATAAGCATGCAAACTTGGATACATACCTCAGCTCAACCTCCAAATGTTTTAAAGTTTGCCCATCACTAATTATCTGTACATCTGAACCCATGGCCATTGCCAGTTCTTTGCAGCTAGCCACAAGAAAGGGAAAGCGGTAGGTACTTTTTAATACCCATCTATCCCTCTGTAGTTTAAAAAAAAATCCTATGTTAGGCAGGCAGAATGTTTCAGTGGAACTTTAGATTCATCTTAACATCACAGATCCCGCTGTGTTGACCCCTCCCCTCTCCCTGTGCACTCTTCAGAATTTGTTTGTGATGCCCACAACAAAGATTTTGGTGCAGACCATCCAGGCTAAATCTTTTGACAAGGAACAGGGACTACTGAAAAGAAAAGGTCTTCTGAAGCTGCTTTTTGCTGAATTCATGTACTTCTGAATGACGTCATTAGTACTTTAGCTTGTGTGGGCTTTCGACCAGCACAATAAAGGAAATATGTGACTCCTCTGTGTTTAACATGCTGCTAGAAGGCAGTGTCTATGTGTGCCAAAAAAGAACCTGGCTGACCTAGGAGGAATGTGCTGAATATGTGCAGTGGTAATCAGTTCCCACTTCAATGGGTGGGTATAAAGGACAATATAGATTAATAGTAATACCTACCCCCTATATAGTGCTTTTTATCCATAGAGCTCCCAGCAGGGAAGTTGAGTTTGCCTGAATGAGGTTTCTGGGAAAACTGAGCAAGGACATCAGGATTGGGGCCAATCTCTCTTCTAATGTGTAAGTAGCTTAGCACACAATACCAAGAAAAAAGATGGGCAACTACAAATATGAATTTGAAACAATCATGCTGCATGATACTCTTACAGTCTGATCCATCAGTCCCCTATGAGTTATAAACAGTCTACCATCCATCTTAAACAATAGGGACTAGGTCATAGGGGTTGGTGAGGCCAGTATGCACTACGTCACTAGCAGATTCTGCCCAGGAAGCCAGCTCAGTAAGCCAGTGGAGATTTCCCCTGTTTAGGAGGATTCTGTAGTGGCACAGAACAAGTGTACTGAGTCCTTTGCCACCTACCCCTCCTTGCTGTTGGCTTAGGGGGTGTGCAGGAACTTCCCTACACCCTACCAACACCCTTGGGACCACTGGTAGTTCGTGTAAGTTAGAGCTACTTTCACACAAATCTAACTTCCACCAAGGGACTGGCCATGCACAGAGCAGCCCCAGTGTTAGGGAAACACAAAAGTGAGTTTTAAGCCACTTTCATGCACACACCTGATACCAAGTTTCACTCAAGGCAGTTTGGCTGGACCCCAGGATCAGTCCCAACCTTTGTAGTATTGTCTGCTAAACTGCCTATCAAAGGTATCTGTTATTGTCCCTAACATGTTCATCATAGAATCAGAGAATATCAGGGTTGGAAGGGACCTCAGGAGGTCACTCAAAGCAGGACCAATCCCCAACTAAATCATCCCAGCCAGGGCTTTGTCAAGCCTGACATTAAAAACCTCTAAGGAAGGATATTCCACCACCTTCCTAGGTAACCCATTCCAGTGCTTCAACACCCTCCTAGGGAAAAAGTTTTTCCTAATATCCAACCTAAACCTCCCCCACTGCAACTTGAGACCATTACTCCTTGTTCTGTCATCTGCTACCACTGAGAACAGCCTAGATCCATCCTCTTTGGAACCCCCTTTCAGGTATTTGAAAGCAGCTATCAAATCCCTCCTCATTCTTCTCTTCTGCAGACTAAACAATCCCAGTTCCCTCAGCCTTTCCTCATAAGTCATGTGCTCCAGCCCAAAACTGGACACAGTACTCCAGATGAGGCCTCGCCAATGTCGAATAGAGGGCAATGATTATGTCCCTCAATCTGCTGGCAATGCCCCTACTTATACAGCCCAAAATGCCGTTAGCCTTCTTGGCAACAAGGGCACACTGTTGACTCCTATCTAGCTTCTCATCCACTGTAACCCCTAAGTCCTTTTCTGCCGCCTAGCCATTCGGTCCCTAGTCTGTAGCAGTGCATGGGATTCTTCCATCCTAAGTGCAGGACTCTGCACTTGTCCTTGTTGAACCTCATCAGATTTCTTTTGGCCCAATCCTCTAATTTGTCTAGGTCCCTCTGTATCCTGTCCCTACCCTCCAGCGTATTTACCGCTTCTCCCAGTTTAGTGTCATCTGCAAACTTGCTGAGCGTGCAGTCCACGCCATCCTCCAGATCATTAATGAAGATATTGAACAAAACTGGCCCCAGGACCGACCCTTGGGGCACTTCGCTTGATACCAGCTGCCAACTAGACATGGAGCCATTGATCACTACCCGTTGAGCCTGACGATCTAGCTAGCTTTCTATCCACCTTATAGTCCATTCATCCAGCCCATACATTAGTGGTACTCAGTGGCTTGGAAGTAGTTAACGCTTTTGAACAGAAAATTTCTGCCCTCCCTCAGATGTCACATGGGCCTTGTCTACACACAAAAATTTAATTTAATGCATGGGTTTAATTTAAATTGTTTTTTAAATCTAATGAGTTAAACTGGTGCAAAGCTCTGAGTATGAACTCTTAGTTCAGTTTAACTTAAACCAGTTTTTAATTGGCTTAAGCTAAATCAGCACAGGTCAGGTTTATATCAATTTAAGAGTGTCCACGTAACTTTTTGCATCATTTAACTAAATCAGTTTTAAATCAAACAGACATAACTTTCGCATGTATAGACCAGCCCATAGTAATACCTCTGTGGGATTCCTTCCTTTGTCACTTTTGCTACAAGAGCAGCCTTACACAGGTCAGGGATGCAGGTTCTGAGGGCAGAGCAGAACCAGGATTAATATGTGCACTTGCCAACAGGCAACCTCCAAACATCTATTATCTGGCAACGGCTGTGTCTTATCGACTCCTAGACTTTAAGGCCAGAAAGGACCATCGTGATGATCTAGTCTGATAACTGCTGCACATTGCAGGCCACAGAACTTCACCCATCCACTCCTGTAAGAGATCCATAATCTGTGGCTGAGTTACTGAAGTCCTCAAATCATTATTTAAAGATATCAAGTTACAGAGAATCCACCATTTATTCCACATGGCCCACTCTATGCAGTTCCGAAGGGGAGCCTATTTCTAGTTAGTCACACATGGATGCGTTTCAGATTTGCCCCAGAATGCTTTTCATCAACTGCTGTGGCCTTTCCTTGTCAACACATCTGAACCTGATGGTTCTGGGATGTGTTTAGGAGCTAGCGTTGTCCACCGTACCCAACTGAGAAGAAAGAGGGGGATACTTTTTTGGTGACAGAAAGGTAAAAGACTGGGTTGGATGACAAGAAGAAAGGAACAGTGAACAAAGATGTAGGAAGAGGGCACCAAATTGCAACTTTTTCTTGCACCTTAGTCCACTCCCAAATATAGTTAATTATTTGTAAAAATGCTATATTGTGAGGCTGAAATAGATCTAAAGTATTGCCCCCACCTTCACACCGGGCACACACGGTTTTAAATAAAACTCCAATTTTTCCTGTGAATGATTCACAAAGGGCTCGCCAATCTCAGTCTTTAGCAGCCAAAGAGAGAACAATTAAGACAAATCTTTAAAAGCATCCTTTTAATTATACTTTGGGGAAACTGTATTTTTTTCTAATTTCCTGGATGATGTGTTGCATTGTGCTGTCACCTTGGGGTTTGTCAGTCATGTCTGCTAATGTAATACAGTATGACTGACACAACATGTGACATGTCACTGTGAGATGCATCACTGAGAAACTTTGGAAAACACGATTAAGATAAGAAACTGCAGGTAAATATCCGATCATTTATTTGGGAAGGGAAATCTAAGATTTTCTTTCTCTCTTTTTTTCCATGTATATCCCAATAAGTGAGAACAAAAACATTTAATTCAAGGGCGAAACGTAACACACACAAAATAGTGCATAGAATTATCTCAAAGTGCAAATACTTATCACTTGTTTATCATCTAGGACAAGCAAATCAATGGCAGAGAGCTAGTTGTTCTGATAAAGTGCGGGTTTCCATCAGCAATCTGAACCCAGGAGTTTTGTTAGCTCTGATCGCATGTGATGAAGCCCGTGCAAAAAAAGCCCTAGTGAAACCAACAGAGAGAATATGAGTATATTGCAGCAATGCCAACCTGGTGGCCTAGTGGCAGCACCATGTCCAGAAGGGAAATCCAGGTGGGCGAGTAACCTCTTGTCCTGTGGAATCTTCCCTTGTCCTGTGGAAATCCAAAGAGTTTCTGTTTGTTTCTTTTTCAGATGTGTTATTTAACTTCTGGAAAGTCCTTGATGAGTGTGATTGTGTGGTTGCCTGGCAGATGGTTGTGTGTGTGTCACTCTCTGGCATTAGACAGTTTACTGTCCATTAAAGTTCTAGCACTATAGTATCCATGTGATAGGTATTTATAAGTTGTCTTCACTCTAAGATAACAGGCAGGCAGTTTAGATAGAAGTCAATGGCTCTACCCATATGAACTCTTTGCAAGATTGGGCTCATCTTACGGGAAGGATAGCAGTGTTTCACAGTTCTGCAATATTATATAATATTCCACAAAACTTGTTATTGGCTTGATTTGGGCTTAAGAACTATCAGTAATACAACACCATTTATTGAATTCCTCATATTTGCCTGAGCATTTTGGAAAGTGTTATGGATTTCTTTAGTGAAGGCATGTGAACTCTTTGTGCATGGAACACATTTTAAGGCCTGTTCCATACTTTTTACTTAACTGCCAGGACCATGATGACAGCAGGCTCAGATAACTGTGGTGCTGTGAACATAAATAATAAGTGTACATTAATGCTTCATTTCTGTATTATAAATTGGGCTTTTAAATATCTGATCAGTGAAGGATACAATATAAGAACGTAGGCTGGAAGCAACCTCTTGCTATTGCCTGTCATAGATATTTAGACCTGAAAGTGTGACTATAGTAACAATAAAAAGAAAAGGAGGACTTGTGGCACCTTAGAGACTAACAAATTTATTTGAGCATAAGCTTTCGTGAGCTACAGCTCACTTCTTCGGATCATGCATCCGATGAAGTGAGCTGTAGCTCACGAAAGCTTATGCTCAAATAAATTGGTTAGTCTCTAAGGTGCCACAAGTCCTCCTTTTCGTTTTGCGGCTACAGACTAACACGGCTGCTACTCTGAAACCTATAGTAACAATGACTGTTGGTAGAAGCAGATTAAGGTGATATCATCTGAAAAATAACTTTCTTATGTGTGTATACATCTTTCTCTCTTTCTGTATATACATAAATATAGTGTGTTTTTCTTTTGTTTATATTTTATACAATAAAATATCTCTGTGCTAAGGAAAAAAGAATCTGAAAACATAACTGATACCTGTTAACTTGGAGAGGCAAAAGGACAAAGGTTCTAAAGTAGGTTCTATAGTTGCACCTAAAAATAGACATAAATGGGCACAAACAGGTACTAATGAGTGCAACACATACAGCTGGGTACACAAAGCAGGTAATTCTGTAATCAAATGGATATCTGTTCAATTTTTGTGTGTAAGCAATTGCAAATTTTGCAGTTACGTGCTCACACTCACACATGCGCATATTTAGCATACACAACTTTGGAGCTTAGTTTTAAAAACGTGGCCCTTAATTTTCAAGCAGTACATATGTACCCTGCAGGAACCTGATTTCTGCATACCTAATTCTCATTATACTCATCTTTTTTTTTTTTTGCTTTCACCAAAGTTCTCAGCTAAAGACCGACATGTCAGTCAAGCACTGGTAAGCTGTTAGATATCTGTCCTAGGAAAAAAGGCCTTTGTATGTCCTTTTCTACAGGGAATGTTGCCAGTTCATTTAAAGTGCCACTTCCAGCCTAGGAGCTTTTGTCCCTCATAGCACTGAAGGTAAAAACTTTAAACTGCTTTTTTTTTTTCTCTTCTGTCTTTGAATCTTCTATTTTTATCTCGAAGGCACAACACGAGAAAGTTTGCATCGTAACTAACTGTAAGAGCAGAAGACATACCTCAGGTTTAACTGTCTCCATCCTTTACCGTGTGAACCGCATTGTGCAGGTTTGCATAACAAACTCTTCTCAAGGCGGGGGATGGGGGAGCTAAGAGGGGGAGTAGTACACAGTCTGGTAAAGGAAGGATATTCAGGGCTGCTGCTCTTACCTACTTGTACTCTTATCACTTCCTATCATCTCACTGGTCGTTAACCTCAAATGTAGGACAAACTGCTAGAAGTCTTATTATGAAGCACTTATAGACTATTACACAATCAGTTAGAACCAGAAACCAGTGCAGCAGTTAATAGCTGTATTACCAAACTCGGCAATTATAAAACCCCAGCAATCCTTACTGCTGAAAGCTCCTATGAGCTAAGGTGCTCTCAGTTGGGAAAATACGCAAAGTATAGGGAGGACTTGCTACAAGTAGAATAAAAAGGCTTTTAAAGACTTAGCCTGAGGTTTGCTGAGTGGTTCAGTGTAGCTGCTATAACAGCCCTTCTATTGTTTGTATGGTCAGAGGTTCTGAGCACCTGCAACTCGCATCAATCCAGTGGGAGCGGAGGCTGCTCAGCACCTCTGCAAATCAGCCCACTTATTTCAGTGTCTATGAATGGATTTGGGTCCCTAACTTTAGGCTTTTAAGTTTGAAAATGTTTGCCTTCGTGAATTTGAATAAAGAACAGGAGTAAGCATTGTGCATGGTAGAGAACAATAGGGCATGGCAACTTCCCGCACTCTTCAAAAAACACAGATCATGAATAAGGCATCAGGTTCCATATACTGCTCCAGCAGCATATAGGAGTCAGAAAGGATATGTCTACACTGCAGTGGGGAGTGAGCCTCTCAGCCCAGGTAGACAGACTGCGCTAAGAATAGCAGTGGACATTGTGGCTCCTGCAGACACTCAGGCTAAACACCTGAGGCCACACACAGTGTGTCAGGTAGGATCAAGCACCCAAGCCCCAACGTCCACACTGCTATTTTTAGCATGCTAGCTCAAGCCCTGCTAGTGTGAGTCTGTCTACCCTCACTGGGAGGCTCGCTTGTAGCTGCAGTATAGACATACCCAGAGGGGACACAACAATCCAGGGGAGAATTCCACCAGATCAGGAGTGACATAGGCCCATTAGGGAAGTACATGGGGGGAGAGGGAACAGAATCCTGTCCATGAAGGTCATGGAGTGTTTGCTGCTATTCAGCCCTGATGCTGTGTTAGCCCGTAAAGCCCTAAATCAGCGGTTCTCAACTGTGGGTCTGCGGCCCCCTGGGTGTCCATGAGCCCTTTCAGGGGGCTGCAGGGCCGAAACCCAGTGCCCCAAGCCTTGTGCCCCCCTATGGGGCTGAAGCCCTGGGCCCCGCGCTCCCTGCGGGCAGAAGCCCTGAGCCCATGGGCAGAATTAGGTGGGGAGGGTACAAGGGTGTTGCCCCCCCAAAACTGCAGTGCCTTACTCAGAGTGGGGCAGTCTGGGGGCAGCTCCACCCCTCACCTCCTCCTCTCCCCCACTCCCCTAAGGCCCCGCCCTCTGGCCAGGTTGTAGGTGGGAAGCCAGAGCCAGGCAGTGCGGGCAGCTGCTCCTCCGGTTGGTGGTGCCATAGAGCGAGCAGCTGTGCCATTCCCCAATCTGCTGCTGGTGCCCGGAGTTGTGGCTGCTTCTCAGCTCCCAGCACCCCTTGACTGCTCACGCAGCTGGTCAGAACCACCTAGGTCAGGGGACCCAGCTCAGGGGCTGACAAAGCCCTCCTGGCACACAGCCCCTAGCTATCCTTCTCCCTGCAACCTGAGCTAACCCCTGCCTGCACACAGTCCCTAGCTACCCCCTGCATGCACCCTGAGATACTCCACTGTCTGCACGCAGCTCTGACTACCCCCACCCTGCACCCTGAGCTACACCTCTCACTTCACACAGCCCCTAGCTACCCTCTGCCTTCACCCTGAGCGGTTTTCAGACTTTTTGAGCAGAGTCTCCCCTTTGAGTTATATTTTTTTAGTTGCAGCCCCCAACAACCCAGACAGGCAGGTGGCCTGCTGAGGTGAATCAGGGGGTGGAGGTGGTGCTCCCTCCCTGGACCCTGCTGTGCAGAGCTGGCCTGAGCCCCACCAGCCCTTACCCCACACAAAATAGAAGTCAAACTATGCATATGCCCAAGGGTCCCCCCCCCCGGCCCGAAGCCCCAATTCCTGACCCCCTTGCATGGGCAAGATTTGCCCGTCTGCCCAACTATATGGCACAAGCTGTCAGAAAACATAGTGCTTTGCTTTTGCCCCTGAAGATCATATGAATTTCCAGGTCCTAGGCTTGTAAAAGGGAAGAAGACTGAGGGGTGCTGGAGTGATGCTTCAGTGTTATTTGAGCACTTGCAAATGTGTAAGGTGTATGTGTATGAAAAAAACAAAGTTTAGATGAAAGAATGATGAGTGCATTAACCGAACAGAGATAGTAAAAGATGACTCATAAAATATTCCATTGTCATTAATGCACATTGTGGTTAGCTCAAGACATAAAGAATTAAAAGGTTGGACCTCTCATTAATACTAATCTTATTTTCTGTATATTGCTATATTTTACAGCCATCTGAGATACATGCTTACATTTTGCTATGGGGGGGCTCAAAAGTGCCCACCAGAGCTAATGTTGCTAAGCAGGTTTCAGAGTAACAGCCGTGTTAGTCTGTATTCGCAAAAAGAAAAGGAGGACTTGTGGCACCTTAGAGACTAACCAATTTATTTGAGCATAAGCTTTCGTGAGCTACAGCTCACTTCATCGGAAGCATACTGTGGAAAGTTTTTTCTTTATTAACCCTCTCTTTTTGACAAGATCCTAACTTCCCAAAACATTCATCTTTTGGGGCTGAAATGCTCTGTCGTTGCACTTCAATCTAAAGTTAATTTATTCTGTAGTGAGATTGAGGCCAGTGCTAGAAGGTGCTTGGTTCTAGTTCAAACAGGAATTAACACAGGAAAATCCTCCTGCCAATGTTATGCAGATGGTCAGACTATATGATCATAATGGTCTGTTCTGGCCTTGTAATATATGAATGAATCTACTAGTTTATGGGTGATTACTGCAATATGATGAATGTCCTCAACTCTTGTTGACATCAATGGGAGTTGTAGTTACTCAGCCCCTACTAGAAAGTGGGAATAGACTCATACATTAGATTCACAGAGCCAGATGCACCAGTGGTGTAGCTTTATTAGGGAGGCAGCATGGTCCAGTGGATAGGGACCTAGGCTAGGTTTCAGGAGACGCGGATTCGTAGGTCCCAAACCTGGTATGGGACTGTGGGAAAGGCACTTTGCCTTCTTATGCCTCTGCTTCCCCTTCCACTCTTTGTCTGCCTCATTTATTCTGATTGCAAGCTGCTTGGGGCAGGAATTGTCTCTTATTTACAGTGTTTAACACAACAGGGCTGCAATCTCAGTTGGGTTCTCTAGGCACTCCTGTAATGCAAATAACAATAATAACAACAACAACAATTCTCTACTTTCAGTGGACACGAACTGAAGACCTGGCCCATAGATTTTTAAAACCAAAAGGAACCACTATAATCATCTAGCTTGACCTTGTGCATAAGACAGGATATAGAATTTCATTCAGTAACTAAAGCAGTGGAGGAAATTGTTGTTCCTCTCAGTTCCTTAAAGGACTGGCCCTTGAAATAAAATCCCTTAAATTGTTTTCAGGTGAGCATTTTTTCTTAAAGTGCAATTTTCCCATTTTAGAAAATTCTCACCACTGGATAATAAAGGCTTTAAGCAATGTCAGCTGAAGACTGACACTCAGCATGTAACCACCCCTCACTGAGATCTAGTGTCTTTGTGTGCAATGAAAAAAGAATGGTTTGGATTTAACAAAGATCTGACCACTGGACAGGGGCAATGGATTCTTCCTAAATGTGGGGCAGGTGGAGGGTCCCCACAGATGCCTGGCTCCAGCTTCTGGCCTGGCCAGGGGGCAGAGCCTTAGGGAAAGAGGAGGGTCAGCGAGCCAGGCCTGTAGGGAAAAGTGGATGGGCCAGGTCCGTCCACATTCAAAAGTGGGAGGGCCATGGCCCCTTGATTCCACCCCCCATCGCCCGCCCCCGCATTCTGGCACCCCTGCCACTGAAACAATTTACCAATCTTGTGGTGGATTCTCCATCACGGGCAATTTTTAAATCAAGATTGGATGTTTTTCTAAAAGACAGTCTGGTTCAAAGAGGAATTATTTGGGGAAAGTTTTCTGGCCTCTGCTATACAGGAGGTCAGACTAAATGATCACAGTGGTTTCTTCTGGCCTTAGAATCTATTAATCTCTGACCATTTGAAGATGATTGCTAAGAGGTCCCAATAGGAAATCTACTTACAGCTGTACAACACAAACATAGATACATCTTGCACACAAAAAGTCCATTAGGTGTGCACAGGGAGGCGAATCCTCTGCAGCTGTGGAGGCTTCCTTGGCAGCAGAACTGGTGTGACTCCACCATGCAAAGGAGAGCAGAAATGAGGGGGCCCACCCAGAGGTATATGCAGAGTCCAAAAGCCTTGTGTTTGGCAGCAGACAAGGACACAGCATGAAAGAGGCAGGAGAAAGGTGAGCCCTACTACATCGCTGCTCAGATCCTCTTGCCCACACTCCCTCTGAGAGGGGGCACTTAAAGGGCCACATATCCCACGCCAAACACAGGATGAGAGAAGGCTGCATGGCATGGTCCTTCATCTGCTCTACAATGTCAAAGAGAAGATAAATCCTCTCCTACATGTGTGCCTAGCCCAGCAACTCAAGGCAAGTGCTGGATAGAGGATTTGACCCTTATGGGTTCAAAGAATTGGCAGGTTTTGCTGAGGGAGGCAGTGTTGCCTAATTGGTATAGTACAGGACAAGGGAGACCTGGTTTCTATTCCTAGCTCTGCCACTGGCGTGCTGGGTGACCTTGAGCAAGTCATTTCCCCTTCTGTGCCTCAGTTTCTCCATCTGCTGATACTGACAGGCAAAGCTTGTAAACTTAATCCTGCAATCTCTTGCTCCTGTGAGCAGTCTATGCACCTGGTGAATTGACCTCGGTAGGGTAAGACTCTGTATTAGTGCCCCCTTCCCCAATTCATGTAGGTAAAGCCTCTAGACCATACCATGATGTGTGGGTACATCACGGACACGGGGGGCAGAAAGGGGTGTGTTGGCTGTGAGAAGGGGCAGTGGCCAGGGTATGATGTGCTCTATCCATCATTCCTAGGTGTTGAGTGCTCCCTTGTGGACCATTGCAAGCAGATGCATGTAAGAGCACTCCCCAGGCTGCTCTACCTTGCCTGAGGCCAGTGATGGGGCTGAGAATCAGGAAGACATAACCACCTCACCTAATGTCTCCTTGTTCTGCTGCACAGTGGAAACAGATAATTTAGCCCATTATATTCAAGTTAATATTTGACAAAGGAAAGAGGGAACATCTCATATAGGCAAGTAATTGAGTTAATGTTGCTAGTTATGGATATGTATATCACACATAAATTGTATACCATCTAAATATTTCATTTAAATGCTGTATTTTAGAAGCTATAGTTCAAATTTCTGAATACACGCACTACTGAAACAATGTAGCAAAACTTCCCAAGTTGCTTTGCTGTCACTTATATTCCTGACTCAGCTTAAAGTGCTTTACAAGCAAGATTTAAAATAATGTCCAGAAACTTTTTGATATCACTCTTACCTGCTCTTTCACTAATTTAATTACACTGGTCTCTGATGGCAGAGGCCATGAAAATTTTAAGAAAGAGAGAGAGAGGGAGAGAGCTGGCCAAAGGTAAAAGGAAAAGGGAGGGGTAAGCAAAGTTAAAATTCATCCAAGGAATTAGTCTCAATATTAAAGTAATATTCATAGACCATTTAGAATGTCATTGTGCTTCTTAAAAACTGTGATTGATGGTATCTGTTGGCAGGATAACATAACATGAAAAAATATCAGTGTGTGTTAAATTATATTTCCCTTTCCTTTCCCCCGCTCCAAATTTGTGGGTGAATTTTAATGCTTATTAATGTGCAGGGCTAATAGCCCTACTATGAGCCAAGCATACTTTAGTCTGGAGTTGCATAAGCTTCCCTAGAAAGCTCTACCAGCAGCCCTTATCCCAGACCTGCAAATACTGCTGTTCCTTGCTTCCGCTCCATTCCTGGCACTCTCCTCATGAAGAATGGCCTGTTTTGTTGCAAGATGCCAAGCCATGTGGCGGTTTTGTGATGTGGGCCAAGGAGAATGGGGCTGACTTCATTTGAACAACAACTTAAAAGTTTATTTTAAGCTTTGTGCATAAAAACAAAAGTCCAAGAAGTTTGTTCTACAGCTGAACAACTGTGTGTCCTTTTATCTTCTGGTGCTGTAATCTGACTATTATTGTTAACAGAGGGTCAATGCAATTTAGAGGCATTTCTCATTTTCTTGCAGCCTTAACAGTGACCTCTCCCTCTCAGACACTGGAGATAGGTGGTTAAGAGCAAAGGCCTCATGATATTTAGAAGTGGGAGCCCCAATATGCAACTCCTTCTGCCTTTGCATTTTATGCTACTCTGGCAAAATTTCCCTCCTAGCCTATGAAACCCTTTCCTTTTCCTCCCCCATTGCTGTCACTGTCACTCTACTCCTCTCCTCATCTTCACCTCCATCACAATCCCCAGGTAGCTCTCCCCTTTTCCTTACCTTGTATCCTGATTCCCTTTCCTTTTTGACAGCAGCAGTGTCTGGTTTTCTGGGCACTCAAGCTCTGCTGGCAGAACTTGTGCCCATGCAAAAGAGGACAGGACACTGCCAGAATCAGACCAGCGGTTTGTAGGGCCCTGCATCAAGTGCGTTTTACAGGAATCCCAGATTGGCAGCTGTAAGTCTTGAATACAGCATGCAGTTCTGGTTGACCCATCTCAAAAAAAGATGTATTAGAACTGGAAAAAGTACAGAGAAGGGCAACAGAAATGATATGGGGTATGGAACAGCTTTGATATGAGGAAAGCTTAAAAGGCTGAGAAAAGAGATGACTAAGGAGGGATATGACAGAAGGTCTTCAAAATCGTGAATGGTGTGGAGAAAGTGATTAAGGAAGTGTTAGTTACCCTTTCGCGTAACACAGGAACTAGGGGTCACCCAATGAAATTAATAGAGATCAAGTTTAAAACATACATGAGGAAGTACTTCTTCACACAGCACACAATCAACCTGTGAAGCTCATTGCCAGGGCAAGTTGTATATAGGCCAAAAGTATGACTGTATTTAAAAAATATTAGGTAAGTTAATGGAGGATAGGCCCATCAATGACTATTAGCCAAGATGGCCAGGGACGCAACCCCATGCTCTGAGTGTCCCTAAACGTCTGAGAGAAGCTTGAACTGGATGACAGGGGATGCATCACTTGATAATTTGTCCTTTTCTGTTCATTCCCTCTGAAGCACTCAGCACCAACCACTATCAGAAGAGAGGATCCTGGTCTAGATGGACCATTGGTCTGACACGGTATAGCCATTATGTTTTTCTAAGCTATATAGTAAACTGGGGAAGGTGTGTCAGCTAGAGAGACAGGGTACTAATCATTATCCTGGGAATTTTGGGATAATATTGACATCTGAGGGGGGATCTCTATTGGTGGAAGGTCATGAAGGATGGATCACGGAGTTCATTTTTTTCAAAATGAAGATGGAAGAGACATGGTGGCCCACAACATGGGGAAATCATAGGTGAAGGATATACAAATGTTACAATAAAGTGAAACCTCCCCCAAAAGAATGTGTGGATCCTGTGTAGCTGCACCCTTGACACAGGCTTAGACACATGGGGACATCTACAGTGCTCCCAGACACAGAATTTCATAGCATAAGCCTTTTCAAGAGGATTAAAGTGATATTGTTTGTCAGGGCTGGTTTAATGCACAGATGATACAGGCAGCTAACTCCTAGGGTGCTACCTGTGGGATGTTGTGACAGACGCTCTCTTGTTTTCCGTGCTTTGGCAAGGGGATTCAGGATTCTATACCACTATCTCACAGACACGTTGCAAACTCTCGCAAATTGAAACTGAAACAAAGGTTAGTACAAACCACTGTGAATTACTGTTAATGCCAGAGATTCAGAGGGCTCTGATTGTGCATCTTAGTATATTGGGAACTGTTTTGACTTTTGCAAAACTAATCAGGACAATGACTGGGCCCAGGACCTGGAGGATCAAAAATCTTTCATCTTCCCCTGCACCGTTGACTGAAACTCTGTGCTATGAAAATAGTCAAATCCAATCCTGCAGAGGCTTAGTGATTGAAATTCTGTGTTTGTGTGCCAGTTTTCCAGTTGATAACTCTTACAGTTGTCAGGACATAAAGACCTGAAAATGAGCACATTCCTAGATGACCATCAGTGTATAATTAGCCTATTAAAATTGTCAAGATGTTACTTTTGGTTAGTTAAAAGATGTATCAAAATCATTCTATTGTTTAAAAATAGAAGCGGGTTTTTCCCACCGAAGGAGAAGGCAAACCTGTTCCTTATTCCTCTGATTTCTGACAAGGGATGTTTTGATATTATAATATTCTGTTGACATGCTCAAACAGGTTAACTGGCCACTCTGAACGTTTGGTATTACAATAACCATGGGCAACAGGAACTGGAAGGAGATGAAGTCTTTCCTTCACACTTGCTCTGAAAATATGGGGCTGGGGTAGCCTAGGGCCTGATTTTGCAGCCTTTATTTAAGTAGTGAAACTAAATAAAGGCAAGACTTGCATGAGTGAGGGCTGAAGACTTAGGCCCTTGCACGAATGGAGAGTTTTTTTTAATTTATATGTACAGTTCCAGCAACTCATTCTAATTGTAGACCTTGGGGTAGGGGTGCATAGCATGGGATCTGTTCCTTTTTCTAAATCAAAGCTCAAATAGAGGTGAACTCTTTCTTAAAATAGAGTTCAGAGATTCAGAGAGATGCCATTGTTGTGAAAATTTGGTCAGATTTGGCCAAGTATGAGCCTTTGAAAAATCTCAGTTCACTCATTCTCAGAGGAGACTTGTTAAAGAGTTTGGCAGCTAAATTCTCTGAAGATTCCGTTTGTACTGAGCATGCTCCTCACAAGTCCTACATGCTGACTGGACTGCACATATGCCATCCCAAGAAAGCGACTGTTTGATCCCAGGATTGCAGGATCTGAATTGGATTTTCCCTGCAATTGTGCCTGCTGGGGTGCCAAGCACCAGAACTGAGAGCAGGGAGACTCTGTCTCCTGTGCTCTCAGTGCTCTTGCTAATGGTGTACAGGCAGCATGGAGCAGAAAGAGGAAGCCACCTGAATGGAATATAGAAGGGTGAGAGGAAGAGATGCTGTCTGAGAGGACAAAGGCAGGAATTTGGGCAGAGGGGACGATAGGAGCAGGAGCCAGGAAGTGGGGGTCAGAGGCAGGAGTAGAGAGACAGAAGACTGGGAGGGAGGGGATAGGAACAAGAATGGGGGAAAGGGGATAGGACAAGAGGAAGAGGGGAGGATGGGCAGAAGCCATGGAAGGGAGGATAGGAGCAGATGGGAGGGAAACTATGGGCAGGGGCTGGAGTTGGGGTAGCTGAGGGAGGGGGGAATAGAAACAGTGGTGTCATTGGCAGGAATTGGGCTGGATAGGAATGGACAGAAGCCATTGGGGCTAACAGCGGGGGGTTCCAGGGAGAGGTTGGTGGGACAGAGGCAGAGGGGTCTAACCATTATAGCACACTTCCTCCAAAATCTGGAATAGAATCTGTGAAACCCACTGGCAAAATATGTGTCTCCATCCCCATCACAGTATTGTTTTGGATACTCAATTTGAGACACTTGGGTTGTGATTTGTAGAAATCCTGAGCACTCATAATTGCCACTGAGGTCAACAGGAGATGTGCTCAGCATTATGTAGCCATTTATATATTCTAAGTACTCTGAAAAATCAGATCATAAGCTTCTTATGTTGGACACCCAAAATAGTAGACACTTTTGAGAACTGTGTGGCTGTAATCTTTGTACCTCAGTTCCCAAAGTGTAAAATGGGGATAACAATACCCAGGGCCTCCTCCAGCTTTTTTGTGGCTCCAAGCAGCGAAGGGAAAAAAAACAAAAACCAAGCCTGGTTGAGCTGCCACAGAATTGCTGCCGAAGACCCGGACATACCGCCCCGATGACGGACGAGTGCCGCCCCGTTCTATTGGCTGCCCCAGGCACCTGCTTCCTTCGCTGGTGCCTGGAGCCAGCCCTGACAAGACCATCTCACCTCACAGCAGTGTTGTGAAGATCAGTTCAGTCATGTGTGTAAAACACAAAGATAATAAGATAAGAGCACCATAAAAAAAGCCCACAAGGAAATTAATACTTCTGTTTTCAGTGCAGGGTTTGTATGGTGTGCAGTGAATATTGAATACTAAATACTGAATACTAAATAGCTACTCACTGAATACTACTATTACTCTCGTTATGGATGGTTTGGCAACACCCATTTTTTCACGTTCTGTATGTATATATATATATATCTATATCTTCCTACTGTATTTCCTACTGCATGCATCCGATGAAGTGGGTTTTAGCCCATGAAAGCTTATGCTCAAATGCATTTGGTAGTCTCTAAGGTGCCACAAGTCCTCCTCGTTCTTTTCACTGAATACTCGATACTCTGAAAGAGAAGGAGGTCCTGTGGAAAAAATAGTATGTGATCAATGTAATTAAAGACTGCATCATAATGTGTACGCAGAAGGGGGCTCAACTAGGGTTGCACAATCAACCTGAATTTTGGCATTTCCTAATACCTAACTTTGTAATCTTAACATTCTCTTTCACTGTAGCCCATAGCTGTATAGGTCAGTTTTATGAAAATAAATAGAAAAGCGAAAGCTTTAGCAAACATCAATGGTTAAAATAACTAAAACCTGAAAATAGCCACATTTTAAAATAGAACTAAAAAAGGCTAAGTAGAGGGAAATCTGGGGATGATTTATAGATGTAAAAAAGAAGATTGTAGCTAACAAGACATAGGCCAGTCATCACCCCAATCACTTAGCTGGGAATCAGTAACAGCTCATCCCAGCACCTTGTCTGTTTTTGGTCTTTTTCAGTTGTAAGTACCCTGGGAGTAGGGACTGTGTTTTTCCATATGTCTGTACAAGACCTAGCACATTATATAAATAATAAATAAATAATAATAACAACCATTTTAAACCCTCTACTTCTCTATGCTTTATGCACTGAAGGTGTTAAGTATCATCTCCAGGCATGCTATGAACTGTGCCTTTAGGGTTAGTTTTTTCTCAAAGATTCATGAAGGGTTCAAGATTGCAGAGCAATGAGTGCTATTTCCTTTGCAAAAGAAGAGGAAGATTAAACCTTTCGTGGTTTAATCAAAACAGAAGAGAAGGGGAGGGTTCTTTTCTCTTTTGTAATTCATGTTTGATTTAAAGGTCACACTCAAGCAAGTTAATACAGCACAACAATAATCTACAGGATGGGACAGATCTTCTGCTGGTGTACATCAGCATAGTCCCACTGAATTCTATCTACATGGGTTATGGCCCTTGTTACCAGAGTATCTGAGCATCTCATCTTCTTTAATATATTTTCCTCAGAGCAGCCTTGTAATTCCTATTTTACAAATGGGGAACTGAGTCACAGAGAGGCAGAGTAACTTACCCACATGAACACAGAAAGTCTGTGTCTAAGCCAGGACTTGAATCCAGGTCTCCCCAAAGTCCTAGCATAGTGCACTAATCATCCCCTCCATCTATTCAATGAAGTTACACAGATTCACATCAGCTGATGATCCGACACTACATGTCAGATGTTAGCCTCAAACAGAAAGCTCATTCAGAGCAACCAAAAGGGGATAAGTGGGTTTTGAGTAGCTTATAGTATCTCTTTGGATATTCTAAATAATACCTTTCGGGAGTGTTTATGCACTATCTGTGCTGAACTTGTTCTATATAAATGAGAGGACTGAGTAATGCTATAAAAAATCACACCCAGAACTCTTTTTAATTGATGGCTATATAATGGTCAACATAACAAACTAGTTGCAATGTGATGCAAAGGATCTTGAGGCATGTACATTTTCACCAGTAAAAAACTGACATGTTTCAGTAGGCTTTTACGTCAACCACAAAATTTTCCAAAGGAACCTCTAAAATCTAAATTTCTATTTTACAAGCACAATTTTGCATGAGAAATTGTTGGCAACCAAGTTTTCTGCACACAAACCTTGGGATAAGCACACACAAAACTGGTAGCTAGATGGGAAAACTACCCAACTTGCATCATAAGTCCCTTTATTTATTTATTTTTGTGCTTACTACTACAGTGGCACCTAGAGAATATGATCAGGAATCCGGGCCCAATTATACTTGGAACTATACACATGGATAATCTATGTTGCACATGAAAATATTAGCTTTGCATGAAAAAGTCTACATGTGAAAAATTACATCCATAACATTTCTGGCTTATTTTCAGAAACTTTGCGAGGATTGCGAGGCACGCTTTGAAAAATTTGCTCCAGAAACCCCAGATCTGCAACGCTTGTCTGGAACCAGTTTGTTTTATTTTTGTCAAACATTTTTTCCACCCAAGTTGTACAAACTCTTTGCATATTTTTTAATACACATGAATAAAAGATATTCCTGTGGACTGATGTAGTACACAGGCTTTCCAGATCAAATGGTTTCCTTCTCCAGGTGAAATGTGGAAATGCGAGATAGCGTTGTCATTATACTATATTTTTGTTTGTTTGAACAAATATGGCCACGGCAATCATTTTCATCAATTTTTTAAAGAATAACAGCGGGTTTTTTGTTTTTTAAAAAAATTAATAAATAAAGAATTTCCCTAAAGCCGTCAGTGAAAAATATTCCTCCCTCAACCTCATGTATATTAAAGTGCAAAGAATATGCTGACTAGCATAAAGCAATAAAAGTGATTACTGCATGGCAGTGGAGATGATTAACTATCATACAGTAGTTGGAGTTACCTAAAAATATTATGCATCCAACACTCCAGAAAGAAAAACATCACAATAGATAAGTTCTTTGGAATTGTGTAGCTCCAAACCAGCCATCACACCCTATGCACTGTGGCTCAGTGTACCAGGTAGGGTTTGGGGAGTGTGTTTCGGACAATGACAATCATTGTCTTTTACAATGCTAAAAAGTTCATCATTAGAAGGGAAGCAGCTGACTGTCTGTTGTAATTGTACATATTTCGACAGGGAAGGTGTCAGCTCTCCTGAGAAAATAAAATAGGCAAAGAGATTGCTTGTTTATAGTTGATGTTGTTAAATATTGATGCGCTTGCTCAACTGATTGTTGAATGAACTGGAGAATTTCCTGTTGGCACTAGGGAGACTAATTCCCCACTTGATGACTAGCTGACTGAGCCATACTTTTCGAAGTCCGAAGTACAGTAATGGTTTCAAGCAGGGAAAAACCATCAATTAGTAATTTGCAGATTCCCCCAAGGTATTGAAAACATGGAAACTATTATTTGCTGTGGGCAAAACTAACTTATGTCCTAGTTCAGAATATGTTGATGATGGCATGAAACTTTAACAAGTACAAGAGATTCAGAGGGCTTATTATTAAATTTATTGTCAAAATGGATGAAGAGAGAATATGAGTAATGAACCACAGATCAGATAAATCCCTATAGATATCCACCTATTCATTAGAACACACATTCACTGTTGAAACTGTGCACCTTGGAGTTGCCTCTTTTTCCTGAACCTCCTCGTCACATCTTCCCTTTCCCTGTAGCTTCCGCCAGCTGCCTTTTGTCTGAAACCAAGCTCCCTCCTTCAATAAAAAATCAGCTTCCCTATCTGTTCAACCCCCCTGTGCCTTAGTTTACTCCAGATCCTCCCAAAAACAGCCATGAAGTAGTAGAAGGATAACAAACAGTGGCCTGGATCCAAGGAGCTGATCCTCAACTCACATTGACTTCAGTGGGAATTGCGAGTTTCTGATGGTTGCGATCAACCATCAGACCTCTGATTATTCCTTGAATCTGTGTTGACTCCAGACCATTCAACCCAGTCTGCTCTATTCCCTTGCCAAAAATGAACTACAAGATATTCATATTTGACTAGAGCAGCCTGCAGTTCACCTCTTGATAATCCTTTTGTTTCCACTGGAAGGCAAATTTGTCTGGTATTCCCATAATTGTTATTGTTTTCAAATCAATACTTGATAACATTTCTGTTCCCCCAAATCCTAAATGTGTGATCTGGATTTAAAATTGATCTTGTAACAATCTGGGCCAGAATCCACATAGGCACTTAAGCACATAGTTAATTGAAGTCAATGTGTCTGTTGTTAAGTGGCCTTGCATTCTACACAGATTTGCATAAGCAATCACAGTCCCTAGAATAATGGACCAACAGAAGCTCATAAACAAAAGAATCACATCTATTTATTACTGTAAAAGTGCCCCTCTGGCTTCTGGAGTTACTGTAACAAAGCAATCTCTTTCTCTTTCTCTGTCTCCCCAAGAGGTCGGAATAAAGTGGAAACCCAGAACTTCCTCCCAGAATTACTTCTTGAGAAGTACTTCCCATTCGAAAGAGACACACCTCATCTTCTCTAACAAAATCAAAGTAACTAAGGTATCCCTAAAAGGATGTGCCCAAATATAATTGTAAATGAGAGTAGAATTGTCTCTCTGTGCTATGCTGTCTCTGAAAAGTCAAACCAGACTGAAAAGTGATCATTACATAAAGTGGGCTTTTGAGCTGAGTTACCTCTACCTTCTCAAGCAACCTACCCAAAAGCATGTTGTGAATGATCCAGCCATAAACTAAAAGGATCATGTAACAGTGAGGACAGAAATCCTATGAGAGACGGTAATGTAGGGGTTGATCCAAAGTCCATCCAAGTTAGTAGCAACATTCCCATTGAGTATAATAGATTTTGGATCATGTACTTACTTCATAGCTGGGGGGGGGGGTCATCACTGTAGATGATAAAAAAAATCTCAAAAGACTAGCCTGTATGTTTAAGCACATATAAAAACATGCAGAACAGAATAAATGAATAAATATGATTGATACTGAACCCTTTTATCAATTCAAAAGGGTTGCTTTTGATATTATATCGGATTTTGAGGAATGCTTGAACAATATAATTGTATATGTTCAATGGTAGATGAGAACAATGGTCACCGATATCTTACTCAAAACACTATAGGTTTTCGAGGAAAAAAAAGGCTCCTTTTCAGGAAAAAAATTAATAAGGTAAATTGACAAAATGGCTTTATGGTAATACCATCTAAGGAGTAGCTATCACTGCTGGACCAGCAGTGCCCTACTTCCTTTGTACATGCCACTATAATAATACAATAGTTTCTGCAGAAATGCACTTACTAAAGGGATTAGTCATTTACTATAGAATTCACCCCCCCCACCCCAGGCTATTACTCAGTCTCAGAACCTTTTCGTGTTACCAGACAATAAATAAATATTTTTTTAAAAAAACCACCACAACAAACTTTTGTTACCTGTGTTTAGAGATTGCAATCATTAAATTAGTGTGTAGACAGAGCTTCACACAAGGAGATCAGCATAACAGGCAGGCAATGTTTACAGGGGAAAGAGTAGATGTTATTTTGTTTGATAGCTGTTGCATGTTTTGTGTGTGTTTTTGGTACAAACATTTTCTGAAAGCATGCAGACTACATAAAGTTGTACAGTAATTCCATCAAAGGACTCTGGTGCTATGCAGGGCCCTCAAGGTCTTGTCATCAGCAGTCTTTCATGTCACCTTCTTATATATGGGCAGGTGTAGTGGGGACTACTTGAGACCTCATATTGTTTAAATGCCAGTGACATCTATTATGCTTTGAAATTAGCAAGCATTATTATTGTAGTGTCCCACACTGAGTTGCGTGTGAGGAAAATTCACTGCTGGTGAAAGCAATGGGAGAAATAAAATCACAGGCCTGAGTCTCTTCTCACTTACACCTGTTTTACTCCAGTGTGACTCCATTGGTCTTTAGGGAGTTACCTCTGATTTACACTAGAGCAAATGGAGGAGCCATGGGTGCATGCAAACTTTTATGTCAGTCTCTTTTCCAGAGCTTGAAACTTCCATACAAACTTCATACAATCCATAACATATTGAAATTCAAATTAACCCTTGACATGGTGTGCCGTTAAAGGAATGTCAAAGGTTCTAAGCTCCTCAATAGTAGTTATCTAATAAAAAAGCTAAAGGACTACATATATCAAAAGCCTGTTGAGCAGAGTGATAATAACTAAGGGGGAATTACCTTCATGACTCACTTGAGGCTCTGCCTCTTATGACTTATAAGCCATTTTATCACTAATGGAAATTATTTGTAGTAATGATATACAATACATTGGCCTGCTGCCATCACATGCTCTTTCTTTTGTTAAAGAATAAAAGTGTGTGTGTGTGTCTGTACACATGCACACCCACATCTGTCTTGATATCTATACACGTGTATATATATGCAACATTCACCCAGCTGAAATATGAACCCACCTCTAATATGTTACACACACACATATTTATAGATAGATATAGATATAAATAAAACAATTAGAGCTGGTTGAACACTGGGAAGTTAAAGTTAAGACCAAAATATTGTGGGAAAGAAAACCGATGAGTTCAGGTTACCGTGGCATTCTTTAATTCCTTTAACTACTCATTTGGTCTCAGCAGTACAGCACATGTGATGCCAGACCCTGCAGTCCTAATTCAGCTAAGACTCAAGATCATGGGGAGTCTTGGCTGTGTAACTACTGCAGTAAATGGCTAATGGTAAATGAAACCTTGCATTCCACTGCAATGCCACAGTGCAGCATACACAAGGCACAAGATGCCGGTGGAGGGTTTCATGACAACTTATATTCAGAGGAATTTTTTTGTTTCTATATTAATTTTCACTAAAAATGCAATCTCGAGTTTATAGATGAACTCCTTGGTCTGGATTTCTGACTTTTTCACTCATGAAAGATGTAGTTCGTTCCTTGTACAAGCATAACAGCTACCTCTTATATTGTGCTTTTCATCTTTTGACTTCAAGCACTTTACAAAGTAAGCCGCTATCCTGCTACTGAAAGGGGAAGCAACATGCCCAATATCATCCACTGTCAGGGAATAGAACCCAGCTATGTTGAGTCCCAGGCCAGTGCTTGTTCTACTAATCCACAGTATATGTAGAAATAAGTAAAAGCAAAAGCTAATTACAACACGTAATTCTTCCCACCTCTAGGGCTCTGCAAGCAAGTGCAACAAAACTTACACAGCAGACTTATGCATGGTTCTAACCCTGCTAACAGCATGAGTCAACGGAAAAACCCAGGTACCTGTTCCCACTGATTTCACTAAATATTGTGTATGGACATCCAAGGGAGGAGTTTATTGTTTTATATTTAAAATAAAAATGGTTTGTGTTTAAATGATACAGACTAAAATACCTGAGCCTAGTCTCTTCCAGTCCCTACTACTATCAAAAACCAGGTCATTTTTCAGCAAAATGCTGGCAGGATAGCCAGAAGCTCAGAAGGGTCCAAAATAATACAAATCATTTCTCTCAAATGCCACCCGTTCCTACCTTCTGGTGTGACCCTGGACAAGTCTTACTTAAACTCTTTGGGCCTCCACTTCCCCATCTGTAAAACAGAGAAAACAATAATGCAGTGTCTTTGTAAAGCATTTATATAAAGTCAGTATAAAAGGGTATTTTAATTTAAAAAAAAAAGGTTATTAGTATATAAAAATTGTTTTTCTCTGTATGTGAGCTTCCAGAATTCAAAATGATACATACAACTTCCTTTAAGCTTTGCCCCAGGATATACCTGTCATTATCAGGGCAGGTCCCACGATAGCTATGTAAAACTGGTGCAATGGCACAGTCAAGCGACACAGCGTCTTCTTAACCAGCATACAAATCTGGAGCTCGTTCCCTGAAGAGCTGAGGATGGGCATGAACCTGTAAACCCCTATGGCTTCAATGTAGCCTTCCAACAAAAATGCCAATTATGTTTGCTGCTGTTGCTGTGTTAAGCTGCAACGTGAAGCGTAAAGTTGCTCTGAGCAGAAAACACCACCCTTCCCAGGATTACTCAGAACAGTTTTAGCTTTGTGAACCTCCAAAACTATTACTAGCAAAAGGGGCATTGATACAGGAGCATACACTACATTTGCCACACAGAGTGCTTGTGTTGCAGTTTAGAAAAATGCACGTTTAACATACACACCGTGAGATCCTTGACTGGGCTTTTGCCATGTTGCTGGCTGGCCTGTCGAATCATGGGGTCGTGCATGGAGTCAGCCTGTATGGGGAAAAGTAACAGGCATATGCCTTTTATCATCACTAAACAAACTGCGGCTGTAAACATTCCATCCCCAGTTAAATTGCAGGCTTCTTTGAAGATCAATGTCTGTTTTAAAAATGTATCTGTATTAAAAAAAAAACAATAGACAGAATTTCCAGCTGGCCAGCAAAGGGCTGAGGGTGGAGGGAAGAGTCACCGAGGCCTGCAGCATGTGGGGAAAAAAACTGAGTCAGGCAGGAACAAGATGCCGTATGTCATCGATTATCACATTGATTAAAAGCAAGTTTCTTCCCTCACCCCACCCCCAGTCAACAAGCCACTAACCGCAGCTATTTCATAGGGTCTCTCTTTGCCCTACTTATTTCATATACACAAAGTTAACTGTTGTGGTTCAGATAATTTATGTTTGGGGTTGAAGCGCAAGACAGAAAACGTCCCACACTTTATTACAATAGACTATTGGTGTACAGAAAAGTGCTCCTGAATTTTACTGCCTAAATGTAAGAGCTCTGTCACCAACAGGGGTGAATACCTATAGTACAGCTCGGCATGAACATGCAGGGATCTGATTGCTCCATACTTGCTTAATCATGCATAGGATGATGGGCAGGCACAGAAGAAAGAGCTGTACACGTGCTACAGGTGTACAGTGAGGTATAAGCATGTTAACATGCTGTAAAAGAAATTACAGCTGTAGGGATGTGTTTACAACCCATCGAGGACTCAACGTGTGATGCAACATGAGGCACAAATAACCTTGAGCTTTGGGGATCTTCAGCACTGGGTTCTATTCTGGTTTGAATTTTGCAATTCATTCCCATTTCTAGCCTAAAGGAGCTATCGAGGGGCAGCTGAGAAGCATGGCCATGTGTCAGTTTTGCTAGAGAAACTTTTAAAAAGTCCATTAACACTGTGTGTTCTGTAAAGTTATAATTTAAACATGGCCTTCCTGGCATCTTTTATAGGAATTAAGTGCTTTTGGGGACAGATTTGCAAGGTTTTTAGACATAATAAAATGTTGATAGATCCCTAGTGGGATTTTCAGTTAGTTAGATTAGGCACCTAACTGCCTGGGTTGAATCCTACTAGGCACCTACCTACACCTTCAGATGCCTAAACAATTTTGAAATTCTGCTCTTCATCCTTTAAATCCTTGTAGTCCTTAGATATGCAACTGACTTCTACATCTGAAAATTAGATGGAACACATATAGCAATTGGGTTCCATTTTCAGTAAAAGGTCTAATTGCAGGATTTAGGCACAGCCTTGAGTAGGTAGTGCTGCAGAGCTACACCATCCCAGTGAGAGCTCCTGGAGAAACAGTCCCTCCCAGAGTTCCAGGCAGCTTTAAGAGGAGCATGCATCCCATCGGTTGGTGCAGCGTGCTCCCTCCCCTAATGTGAAGGATGATAATGGGAAAGGGAGGGTGGGCAAGGGAGCACACGGCACCATGCAATGAGATGGTGCAGCAAGTGTCCCCATATGGCGCCATCTGGAGCTTTGAATGGTGAAGTTCCACAATGCACCCTATTCAGGATACTAGGAGGGAGTCCAAGTGCAGGGATGCCAGTTATGCCCGCACATTATGCAAAACTCCTTTTGCCCTCCCCCGCTCAACACCCATGTAAGACCCAGGCATAATCGAAGTCGTACGGTGTATGATCAGTGCCAGTGGATCTCAGAAAGGGATTGAAATGTATGTGCTTTAATACTGTACCAGTAACAATGATTTCCTTCCAAAATATTGGACAATGGGAGGCCCTGATTTGAAAAACTGAGTTTGGTTTGGGATGCTGATAGAAAAAGAGTGCTAAGATTAAAAAGGTCCAGAGAAGGGCACTGAAGATACAGATATGGTAGGATTTCTGCAGGAGGAGAGACTGCAAGAACTAGGATTACTTAGTGTTGTAATGAGAAGCATTGGAGAGGATTTAATCAATGTATTTAAGATTATGAACAGTATGGTCAAAAACTAGCCAGTCCATCTTTTTACGCTGTCTTATAACACCAGAACAACAGGAGGGTCACTTGAAGTTAATGGCAGGTAAATGTAAAACAAAGGAGAGAGAATAATTCTTCACACTGCATGTTATCAGTCTGTGTGATTCATTGCCACAAAAGGTCACAGAGTCAAATACTTCAGCTGAATTTTAAAAAGGGGTAGGTAACTTTATGACCAATATGGTAATTTTATGAATAGTTGTATTTATGTTTGCTAAAATAGGGATCATTGAAAGTCATATTGCAAGGCATACGATGATTATCATAGGAGTCAGGAAGGAATTCTTTCTGCCTCCCCAAATGGCAATGCCCATTTGTCCAGATGTCATTTTCTAATTTAATCACTATTCTCTGAGGCATTAATTAGAGGGCATTAGTGGAATCAGATACTGGACTTGAAGGACTAGTGATCATCCAGCATGGCATATCCTACTGAACCTCAAAGTCCACTATGGGCCACATCTCAACTAGTGGAATTCTACATAGCTCCAGGGGTATCAAGAGAGAAAATTTGCCTCCCAGCCTCACCTTACTCTGCCTTACTCTTTGAAGACACTGGGGCTTTTCACCAAGTAAGGTTCTATTCACAGTCTTTGTAATGGATGTGTGTCTTTCAAATATATATGCTTCAGTTCAGTCACAAACTATTGGGTTTAATACTGTTCATGTGCAGAGTAGGAAATAGTAATCTCTTCCACTTTAAGAATAATGGAGTGAAATTATTTGTCTTGTGTGATGTAAATGGTCAGATTAAATGACCATACTAATCCTTTCTGGAATTAAAATCTATTAATCTATTAATATGGACAATAATTTCTCTCTCTCTCTCCCCCTCTGTCTATTGATCATTTCACACTTTCTCTGCCCAACTTCCTACAAAATTCCTTTTTGTCAGAAATTCTTTTAATCTTTGCCAGAGGACAATTTTTGGAGAAAGTTTCTGATTAACTGCCTAAATCCATTTACCACAAATTCAAAAATGAGACATTTGTCACTTCTGAAAAATTCTTTTAAAGTTTTTTTGGAACATCCTAGGCAAATTTGACTCTAAATTAATGCTGCTGTAAATTCAGGGTCATTTCATTGGCGTCAATTGTGTTACTCCAGATTCACAGTGGTGTAACTCAGAGCAGAATTTGGCCCTCTTATTTATTAATCGTATATTTATTTTATTTATCTGTTTTCTAGATGAAGGTCCACATTTGAGTATTTTCGGGATAGTTCTTTGAGAATTTTTAAGCCATTCATTATGAACTCTTAAACCTCTCAAAAGTCCATTAACTTGCTTCCAGAAATCCACAGGCTACTCTTTAAGGGCTTCTTAAAGACTGGAGATGAACTACCTGGAGTAAAGGACATTGAACAATCTATAGGTGTGGCTTTGAAGACACTTTGGTACAATTCTAGCAAGCAGGACAGGAGACCAAGGTATGTTCATTAACACAGTTGTCATCTTGAGTATAGCATTATTTACATAGTTGGTGGAAAATAATTAGTTCCACATAGCAGAAGTGCCAATATTTTTCCTGGGACAACTTTATTATAGAAACTAAAGTAATTCCCATAAATAAAGCTTCATTAAGCTTGAGTTAGGTTGCAAATATATAACAATTATGTATAGGAGAAAAATAACTTATTAAAATATTGCTGTGATTTAGCTTAAGAAAGAAAGAAAGAGCCTGAAAATGCACAGCTACACAACCAACCTGGATTCTGACCTCAAAAGAACAATAATATTCATGTAATTTTATAATAATAATAATAATAATGAACAACCCTCCTAGATCTGTTTGCCAACATCTCCTTTGGTGAATAGTCCAGTGAATGTGTTTAAGAACAGGATGTTTGAATGAAGCTTGCAAGTTTTAAGTGAATATTGAAGAATATGGTTCCAATCCAACTCCAACCAAAGTGAACGGCTTTTCACTGGCTTCAATGGGAGTTAACTTGGCTCACACTGTAATTTACCACAAGTGAATTTTAATTCATAATTGTGTATTCACACTGGAAACCAGATTCTGAGAATTACATGCATCCAATCAGATAAAAACACACTATGTAAACCAGATTTCCAATAAACACAGCTCCAAAACTTGCTACAGACCAAGAATTATTCACAGAACATTTCAATGAAGCAATCAGAACACATGAATTCGAGAAAATCACAACCTAATCCCAGACAATTCACAAACAGAAAGGGAGTCAAAATTCAGCAAATGAATGATTTCTTGCAATGTATTCATCTCTGCATTTACTGCCTATGCGAAATCTTTTGTATATATGAGAAACATACCATTTTTATTGCTCCCTGTTTGTACTTTGAGCAAATTAAGATTTTTTTTTCATTTCCACTTCAATAATTATTGGCGCGTCAGTTGTATTCTGTAATTGATTAGGAGCTTTTTTTTAAAAGAAAGACGTGACCTTGCAGAGGTCTGTGAAGGCTTATATGGCAAGGTTTTCTTCTCTTAAGGGCGTGGTTCTATTAACTTTGATGCACATTGTTCCATTCATATCAAAGGGTTTTTGAGCACATCCTAGTTTGATAAGATTTTGTTGCTATGATTGTTTTAAGGCTGCTATTTATTCTTAAAATATAAAAATGGTTTGCCATGCTTCAGACTAGTGCAACATGATAAGTTTCGCACAACAGAGAGTAAAAAAAAATCTCTTTGGTTATCAGTGAGGTAATACTACTGCTCCTAACCTTGCACTTAATCCACTAGACCACAATTCTCCCTCTAATAAAAGATACATGAGCAAGAGTTTAGATTATATCATTACGTTGAGGGCTGGATGGTGATAATATTCTAGGACCTGATACAACGCTCATTGAATTCATTAGGAATCAGGCCCGTAAAACATTAAGCATTCGTCTCTGGAAACTTTTAGGTCTATCATCTGCTCTGGAATGTGTGTGTGTGTGTGTGTGTGTTGCTGCTTTTCAATTTGAGGGATCTTCATGTGCACATCTAACAGCAGAATTTGTAGGTCATTTAAGTACCAACCCTGGAAATAAATATGTACATGCTTAATGTTAAATACATTAATAGTCCCATTCAATGTGATTACATGAGTGATTGATGTTAAGCATATGCATACAAGTTTGAAGGATCAAATCTTTAGGTAACAAATGAAATGAGTGCCTTGGCCTCAGCTTCATCCCAAGTAGATTGCTATCTACCTCACCAAACCACTATCCATTCTGAAGCAATTCAGTATCTTTGGCATGTGGCAAGGCATAGGACTGGAACAGTGGGAATGTGTGCTCACAGCTGAAGTGGATTGGCAGAGCTGTGTGGTGAAGCTTTCACAGTGCCTATAGAACCATGAGGCTGTCAGCTATGGCTGGGCCTCCACGCCTGGCTCCTTTTCTTTTCCATTATCAGGAATCAGGGAGTTATTCTGAATGCTGGCCCTCTGGAAACAGAACAAACAAATCAAGCATAAACAGCCCCTCGATTCTTTTACACTCTTACCATTTTTTTGAATGTTTATCATAGAATCTAGAAATACCAAATCCCTGTTAGGTCTAGACCGTAACTATGCCAGTGAAGGATTATTCCCTACAATTCATCTACTAGTGTTTTGTCCAGTCTACTTTTAGATGTGATATGTGATAGGATCTTTCCCATTTCCCTTGGAAGACTATTCCACAGGGGAGAAGAATTATTTCTCAAATAAGTTTCTCCCCTGATATTCAGCCTAAATTTTCCATTTTTTAATTTTATTCCACATCTCAAAATTATACCCCCTTTAAAGACGCTAAATAATCCCTCTCCTTCCCTGGCATTTCCTCCCTTCAGAAACTCTCTTATCATGCCCTCCATGCTTAGTCAAGGTGTGTGTATTTAATTCTGCTAATCTTTCACTGTAAATCAATCTCTACAGCCTTCTCACCATTGTTGTTGATCTTCTCTGAAGTCCTTCCAATTTGTCAATATCCTCCTGGTAATGAAGTGGCCATAATGAGCCCAATGGTCCAGGTGTGGTCTGCTAGAATTATGTAGGTAGAACAGATTATCTCTTAGTCTTCTGCTTATTGTTCTGTTGTCATGATGTCTCATGTTTTCTCTCTCTCTTTGTTATAATTGTCTGTTGTTTAAAAATACAAGAGATGTCTCTGCTTACTTGTTTTGTGTGTGTGTGTGTGTGTATATATATATATATATATATTTCTTTTAAAATGGGAAATGTTTTCCCATGTCAAATCCAATTGGGCAAAGGCCTAAAGAAAGAATTGCCTATGATACTGATTATGCAGCATAGCTCCAAAGTAGCAAATCATAGTATCAGGCCACACTGATGCATGGTGTTCACTCACTGAGGTGAATATGATAGCTATATAGTGTAGTATGTTCTGTTGGATCTGCATTCCTGTGGGGATATTAGCATTTGGAATTGCATTGAAAAGTCATTCTTTAGCTCTCAAGGGCATGTGTCTGAACTTGTATGGAAGATCTCATCCTTGCATTTCCCAGTGATAAATGAGTATGGTGTAATGAAAATCACAATATTTTTTTATTGGCAGCCGTTATGCTGGCAAAATTTTATACTGCAAGCTCCTGCCACAAGGTAAAATGCATTCTATGCTCATTTCAATGTGGTCAGAATGTTATGGAGGTTAAAGCTGTCATAATGGAAATGTTTTAATAGTGTTTACTTTAATTAAGAGCCAGAGCTTAGCAGCTCCTCGACAATGCTTGAACTTTCAGTTTTGGGGGCTGGAGATGGATGTTAAAGTTATCCACTCTGTGCTATGGTTGAACAGAGATGGGGAAATGATAATATGCTAAATGCAGGCTTTTTTTTTAACCTTTGTGTGTTAGGAGTCCAGGAGAACGTACAGATGGGGAAGAGAGTTTCAAAGTCATATTAAATTTTTACAGGAAAATAAAATAATACTTTGCATCATCATCAATCATCAGAAGCACCACATTGGTTCTTCACAAAATGTATTGCCCTAGACCTGAGGAGCCTAAAGGACCTAACAGCTGTTAATTAATTCAATCTCATAACACCCTTGTGAATTAAATAGTAGTGCACCGTCAATTTTTAGGGTTATAGTCTGCCATCCTTAGTAATGATAAATTCTGGTGAACAGTCCCACTGAAGTCAATGCAGCTACTCATAGGTATTACTAATTAGTAATAGTGCTGGAATTTGGCCTCTGATGAGTAAAACTGAGACACACAAGAACTACTCAGAAAATGAAACCATTTTTTCACATGCATTTTTGTAAAATATTTATTCCTTTTCTCATCAAAATTCAATGTTTTTATGAAAAATGTTGACCCCCTCCCGCTAATGGCTTGATTTTCAGAAGCTCACCAGCAAGCCCAGCCGAAGTCAACGGCAGCTGTGGCTGCTCAGCACTTTGGAAAACCAGGCTGTTAGTTAGTTGCCTAGGGCCACATTGTGAGTCAGTGGCACAGAACAGGAACGGAACTCACTGTTATCACTCAGGTAAGGCTAAATGCGGTGGGTTTAAGTGTTGTCTGGGATTGCTGAAATACTTTACGAACTATCCATCTCACTGCTTCCGAATGGATCTTTTTCAGGTAGATTGTCGAGAGAATCTATGTCCATGAGACCAAATTTTTTTAAGATGCTGACTATGCATAAGTAATACAAAGATTCCTTATCACAGGTTAAAGGAAGGAGATGAGGCTAGTTACTGCATTCATCTGTGATTAGACAGTTGTAAAAAGTGGTAAGAATTCTCTTTCTCTCTTCCAGGCTGGAAGTATAGAAGCAGACAGTAGATTACATTATTGCCATCAATAAGAAATTCTCTCTTTTTGTCTCATAGGTAGCAGCTTAATATTTCACTACCAACACATCTTTTTTCACAATACTTGCAAAGCCTTTTGCCTCTAGTTCATCAGTTTAAACCTGGTACAGCTTGGTAGTAACTGAAAGTCATTACTTCTGGGTAGTTCATGTGAAATGGTGGATTTAGTCTTGTTCCTAATAAACATCCCAAACAACTGGTATTCTTGTTGGTAAATTCAACAGAATCATCAATGAGTGAATGGAGATGGAGGCTGGAATACACTTTCATCCTCAGACTCAAGGCATATCCATAGAGCAGTGCAGGGAAAGATGGCTTTTGTACTTGTTTTCTGGATAAACAGAGGACACCAGTTTCCAATCAGTAAATCTGATGCCTTTCACAGGCACTAATCATATTAAAATAATGTAAAGCAATGCTTTCTACTGAAGTTGTATTATTCAATATATCTGGGGAATGCATTTTCTTTTCATGATTTTTGTTTATACCCTGGCAGCAGAGAAAATGTGATTTCTTTGACTGATGGCTTGTTGCATTTGTGTGCATATTTAATCAACAATAGACTCAATATTTAAACAGCATATATATCTGTGGAGTCAGACACAGCCAAACTTTGCTGTTTGCTACACCAATATAAATCTGGAATAGCTTCACTGAAGTAAGTGGAGTTGCTTACTCTGGATTTTCACTGATGTAACAAGGAGCAGAATCTGTCCTTAGTACATGACATAATTGCTCCCTTATCCAATATATATACTAGAGAAGGCCCAAGATGAAATATCTGAATCTACTGTAGATCTGGATCTGAATTATGTGTCTAAGACAATTTAAAGAGAGGAAAGAAGAACTAAATTCCAGCTAAGTTAAAGCGAAGTATCAAAATGATTTTATTAAATTCATTTAATTGATTAGGGGGCAGATTGTACCTGGAACTTATGTGGGTTTTGAGAGGGGTGAAAAGCACAGGGAACCTTGCATGGCCTGTGTGAGTGCCCACCATTGTATTTCTTGTGCTCAGGGGACAATAGAGCCTGCTACCTTCCTGCTCCCCATCCCTGAGACAAAAGGGAGCAAGGAGGAGGTGGTTGAAGGCCCTGCCACCTAACCAGTGGAGCAGGACTGACACAGTGGGGGCAGCAAGCTACATCCAGTGGGCTTCTTACCTCTGTATCCACAAGGCAGAATTCTTCCCCGAGGCACCACACCGCTCCTGATGTTCCTAAATTGGACAACTGAGCCCTTCATTTATTGGTTGATTTTGGAAGGGAACTGAAGCTGCATCGTGTAACATTTTCCCACATCCAAGCACATGAAGCGTTTTATAGTTCTGCTGCTCTACCATGCTTTCGTCGTTTCAGCTGTGGCTGATTCAATAAATGAATTTTATTCACTCCCAAGATTCACACTCAGCTATTCAATAACAGCTTTAATGAAATGTTTTCATTGTGACAAATAAAAAAAATATGGTAATAGGCATTGAGATATAAAACCCAGTTTCTATAATAAGGTCATTGAAACAAATCTAGCATGAAAGAAAGCAAGTACTCTGTGAAGTCCCAGCAGGAACTTAAGTGGAGGGTTTGAATTTTGAGAACTGGTTTGCATTTCTGACTAAAGTGAAACTTCTGTTCTCATCTTACCTAATCAGAGAATGTTTCCTACAGTTTCTAGTATCTGTGGATTCATGAGATACCGTTTCTGGGTCCAGATGTAGCAGGATTTGAGTCTATTGATGTGGCTTCCATACACCAGGTCGTTGCATGTTTAAGTGTGGACTAAGCAGTATTGCAAAAGTCTTAAAGTTAACCCTTTGCAGTAATGTGTGACTGTCCTTGAAACCAGAGCACAGATCTGGCACTGTTTCTTACTGGTAACCAAACACACTTACCTCCAAACACACTCCCCTTTGGAACAGAAACTTTTGGACATATAAATGTGTGATAAAGTTTTGTTCAAGGACAGAGTGTCTGCATGTATACTTAGTAATACAGGTTGTAGTGTGGCGTTCACTAGTACATTTCTAAAAGGTCTTCAAGGCAAATCAAGATGAAAAAAATAGCACCCCTTCCACCAGAATCTGAAGGGTGAAAACACAAAGAAGAAGGAAGAAGGAAGGTGAGTATAATCAGGAATAATGGGTAGAAATTAAGCAAAAGAACATTTGGATGAATACCAGGAAAAATGCCTCTACAGTGAAGTCAATGAGACCGTGGAAAAGCCTTACAAGGAAAGGCTTGGAAGTCCCCCCATTATCTGACTGATTTAAAGCTAGAATGAGCACTGAAGCACTCAAGAATGTACTATAGGAAACAATCCTGCATTGACAGGTGGACGAATAAATTACTCCAATAGATCTTTTCCATTTGTGATTTTTATTATTCTAAGCCTGAAATCTTGCCATTTCCTGTATTCCTGTGTGCACAAGCAGGGTAATGTTTCAAATGCCAAGTCTGGGTATAATGGACCTAACTGTGAGAAGAGATGCTCTGCTCCTCCTACCCATGATCAGAGTTTGTGCAGCAGTTTTTCCCTTGTGTATCTGTGTTCTGTGCATGTCCTTGGTTCAAGGTTCCTTCAACAGGAAATCAGAACAGGAAGCGCTTTATGCCCCTCCCTCACACAGAACAAGATCAATTCAATGAGTTTTTCTAACACTTTCTCCTCTCCCATCTCAGTCTTAACCTAGTAGTCCTGAGACGTGTTATAATAATTGGGCCTACAAATTTACCTGAAGTGTAAGCTCCATGGTAAAAAGTAAGTAAAAGTTCATAAATTGTCATAATAACCTGTTATGTAAAATTGTTTTTTTAATGTTA
Source organism: Natator depressus (assembly GCF_965152275.1). Taxonomy (NCBI): domain Eukaryota; kingdom Metazoa; phylum Chordata; order Testudines; family Cheloniidae; genus Natator; species Natator depressus. The sequence continues at coordinate 106,021,699 of NC_134239.1, read as the reverse complement.
AAAAAACAAAAACAAAGATAGTAAATTAGTCCAAAGATAAAGGCCTACTAATATAATTCATAAACTGTGCTAAAAACATGCCTGGTAAACATAAACTATGCAAAACCAAATTTCCATGAACCAAAATTGCTGTGTCAAAAAGTAGAGCAAATTGGTAAACAAAAGAATAAAAGAATAAACTATTACACCCAACTCTCCCCGCTGGGATTCTTAGAAATAAAAACAACTTTGGGGAAAAAATTGGCAAAAAAAGCTGTCTGCCAACAACCACTGCAGCAAGTTTTATCATCATGGCTGTCACCTCCACCACGTCCTGGGACCCAGACCTTCTCTATCCTAATCCTAAAAAATATCCTTATCCAACAGGGCCAGAGAAAGGGACCCAGATGACAGTGCCACTGGCTCCAGCTAAATCCAGAATACCACCTAGGATGTGAGCCTGTGTCTCCCTTCTCCCCCATGTGCTCTTTTCCTTCCCTACCTTAGTTCTTCTCTTTTCTTAATTTCTCATATTGCCTTCTGTCTAATAAGAGTCTGGATTAGTTGGCCAACACTGCTGTAAGCCTGTGACAAGAAAGAGGCAGCTATATCCAATGCCCTAAACAGCCCGATGCTGGTACAAGTTTGCTAGTCTTGGAGGTAAAAGTCAACGCCAGACACAGAAGCTGCATTTTCTAACTTTGCTGTTCTTTTCTCCGCTCTATTGTGTGTGTTTCTCTTGTTTTGGTGGTGGTGTTTTTTTCCCCAAGAAATAGTACTAAATTTTAACAACACAGAAATAACAGCAGCTTATCAACTGGCCAGCTCAACTAACTTCTTCTCTTTTCCCCCAAAATAACGGTTATTACTGCCTATAAACTGTTAAACAAGCGGTGTGGGGAGGTTCCTTCTAAAAACTCTCCCCAGCTAAAGGGAATGGGGGGAAAGGCATGGCGTTAAAATAAAAGCCTTTTAGCAGACTTTACCTTTCAAATGCTTTAACTGTTTTTCTTTTTCAATATTTTTAATAAAAGGTTAAAAATAATGGTGTGTGCACCATGGTACTAAGCAGGCTGAAATCTCTGTGTAACAAACCTTGTTTGGATGGATTCGGGGTCATGTTAACACCTTTTTATTCTTTGGGCCCATATATTCCATTTAAATTAATACAACAAAGGCTGCTCAAGTGGTACACCAGGAACGCTTCAGCGGCTTGTGGACCTCTTGGTTAATAGCTCTGTTCCTTCCTAAACATAAACAGAATTTAACTGATTAACTTCACATGGCTAAATCAAAACTTCTTGTTCATCCTCTGAAATCACCTCTTCTCCCCCCATCACTGTTGACAATAGCTGTATCCTGGCTGTCATATTCAACCCCTCCCTCACTCCTTTTTGCCCCATAGCACCCAGATCCTGTCAAAATCCTGCCACTGCTTCCAACAGTATATTTTTGTTTCAGCACAAACTCTTGCTAAAGTTCCTCATCCTCTCCCATCTTGATAAGTACCACTTCCTTCTCTCTGGCCTCCATGGAACCCCAATTGCTCCCCTTCACACCCTACAAAATGTCACCTCATGTTCTGTGCTTCCATGCAGTCACTGAACCACATATCCGGCAGTGTGGGCTTGTGTCTCATTAGATATGCTCATATTGGATAATGCTCATGAGAGCCATCTTTTCATCTTCAAAACTCCATGCAAATCTTAACTAATTAATTCTAACACCCTTATGAACTTGCCCTATTGCGGTAGAGGGATTAATATAAAGCCACACACAGGGTCAGTCGCAGGTCCAGAATTAGACCTCAGGAGTTCCTGGCCCCATTTTCTTTGCTCAGGTCTATAGACCAGGCCTCTCTTAATGTGTGGTGTGAACCAGGCAGAGTAAACCCATTAATACGTGAACACTATTGTTACAAGGATATAGATTCATAGATACTAAGGTCAGAAGGGACCATTATGATCATCTAGTCTGACCTGCTGCACAATGCAGGCCACAGAATTTCACCCACCCACTTCTGCGAAAAACCTCTCACCTATGTCTGAGCTATTGAAGTCCTCAAATCGTGGTTTAAAGACTTCAAGGAGAAGAGAATCCTCCAGCAAGTGACCCGTGCCCCATGCTACAAAGGAAGGTGAAAAACCTCCAGGACCTCTTCCAATCTGCCCTGGAGGAAAATTCCTTCCCGACCCCAAATATGGCGATCAGCTAAACCCTGAGCATATGGGCAAGATTCACCAGCCAGATACTACAGAAAATTCTTTCCTGGGTAACTCAGATCCCACCCCATCTAACATCCCATCACAGGCCATTAGGCCTATTTACCATGAATATTTAATTACCAAAACCATGTTATCCCATCATATCATCTCCTCCATAAACTTATCAAGTTTAATCTTAAAGCCAGATAGATCTTTTGCCCCCACTTCTTCCCTTGGAAGGCTATTCCAAAACTTCACTCCTCTGATGGTTAGAAACCTTCGTCTAATTTCAAATCTAAACTTCCCGGTGGCCAGTTTATATCCATTTGTTCTTGTGTCCACATTGGTACTGAGCTTAAATAATTCCTCTCCCTCTCCGGTATTTATCCCTCTGATATATTTATAGAGAGCAATCATATCTCCCTTCAACCTTCTTTTAGTTAGGCTAAACAAGCCAAGCTCCTTGAGTCTCCTTTCATAAGACAAGTTTTCCATTCCTCGGATCATCCTAGTAGCCCTTCTCTGTACCTGTTCCAGTTTGAATTCATCCTTCTTAAACATGGGAGACCAGAACTGCACACAGCATTCCAGGTGAGGTCTCACCAGTGCCTTGTATAACGGTACTAAAACCTCCTTATCCCTACTGGGATACCTCTCCTGATGCATCCCAAGACCGCATTAGCTTTTTTCACAGCCATATCATATTGGCGGCTCATAGTCATCCTATGATCAACCAATACTCCAAGGTCCTTCTCCTCCTCCATTACTTCTAATTGATGCATCCCCAGCTTATAACTAAAATTCTTGTTATTAATCCCTAAATGCTTGACTTTACACTTCTCACTATTAAATTTCATCCTATTACTATTACTCCAGTCTACAAGGTCATCCAGATCCTCCTGTATGATATCCCTGTCATTCTCTAAATTGGCAATACCTCCCAGTTTTGTATCATCTGCAAACTTTATTAGCACACTCCCACTTTTTGTGTCGAGGGCAGTAATAAAAAGATTAAATAAGATTGGTCCCAAAACCGATCCTTGAGGAACTCCACTGGTAACCTCCCTCCAGCCTGACAGCTCACCTTTCAGTAGGACCCGTTGTAGTCTCCCTGTTAACCAATTCCTTATCCACCTTTCAGTTTTCATATTGATCCCCATCTTTTCCAATTTAACTAATAATTCCCCATGTGGCACGGTATCAAATGCCTTACTGAAATCTAGGTAAATTAGATCCACTGCGTTTCCTTTGTCTAAAAAATATGTCACTTTCTCAAAGAAGGAGATCAGGTTGGTTTGGCATGATCTACCTTTTGTAAAACCATGTTGTATTTTGTCCCATTTACCATTGACTTCAATGTCCTTAACTACTTTCTCCTTCAAAATTTTTTCCAAGACCTTGCATACTACAGATGTCAAACTAACAGGCCTATAGTTACCCGGATAACTTTTTTTCCCTTTCTTAAAAATAGGAACTGTGTTAGCAATTCTCCAATCATATGGTACAACCCCTGAGTTTACAGATTCATTAAAAATTCTTGCTTATGGGCTTGCAATTTCGGGTGCCAATTCCTTTCATATTCTTGGAAGAAGATTATCTGGGCCCCCCGATTTAGTCCCATTAAGCTGTTTGAGTTTCGCTTCTACCTCAGATATGGTAATATCTACCTCCATATCCTCATTCCCATTTGTCATGCTATCATTATCCCTAAGATCCTCTTTAGCCTTATTAAAGACTGAGGCAAAGTATTTGTTTAGATATTGGGCCATGCCTAGATTATCCTTGACCTCCACTCCATCCTCAGTGTTTAGCAGACCCACTTCTTCTTTCTTTGTTTTCTTCTTATTTATAAGACAACCTTTTACTATTGGTTTTAATTCCCTTTGCAAGGTGCAACTCTACTTGACCTTTAGCCTGTCTCACTTTATCCCTACATGTTCTGACCTCAATAAGGTAGCTTTCCTTGCTGATCCTGCCCATCTTCCACTCCCTGTATGCTTTCTGCTTTTTCTTAATCACCTCTCTGAGATGCCTGCTCATCCAGCTTGGTCTACAACTCCTGCCTATGAATTTTTTCCCCTTTCTTGGGATGCAGGCTTCCGATAGCTTCTGTAGCTTTGATTTAAAATAATCCCAGGCCTCCTCTATCTTTAGATCCATAAGTTCTTCAGTCCAATCCACTTCCCTAACAAATTTCCTTAATTTTTGAAAGTCAGCCCTTTTGAAATCAGAAACCCTAGTTGCAGATTTATTTTTGTTAATCCTTCCGTTCAGTTTGAACTGAATTAGCTCATGATCACTTGAACCAAGATTATCCCCTACAACCATTTCTTCTATGAGGTCCTCACTACTCACCAAAACCAAATCTAAAATGGCATCCCCTCTAATCGGTTCAGCAACTACTTGATATCTTAGTTGTTATCATGTTGCCCTGATTTATATTGGCTTATGGTAATTTGGGATAATGGAGGTAGTGATCATTATTACCATCCTGCCATGTACCCTTCAGAAGCAGGGTTCTGTATCGAAGTATCAGCTACTAGGATACTGCTGTCAGCTGTGAACTATGGGGAGTGGGTCAGGGGCATCTTCAGTTGAGTGCTCATCTTGTTGATATCTGAACCGCCATCCTGCTGTTAATTGTATTTTGTGAAAAAACAGAAGTGAAAAGCCCACAAATATACATCTCTCAAATGCCTATAGAGTGTCTGGAACGTATGTGAGCAGGTGTGCATAAGGCAACTGTTGAGCTCAACAGTTGTCTGATGCATGTGTTATTAATATGTGTCCCATTTTTTGCCTGTTTATGATCTAGCCAAATAATTGTACTGACATGGATGAGTACAGCAACTGTGTAAGAAATTGCAGCAAAAACAATAGTTTATTGTATTTAATTGTGTTCATTTAGATAGGCCCAGCTACTGATATTCTTACCTGTGTTGCGTAGCACCTTAATCCATGAGTAGTCCCATTGACTTCAGTGGGACTATCTGTAGCGTAAGGGTAGCAGAATCTGGTCCTGATATATATGTAGATTTTGGTCCTGAGCTGCCAATCTGCTGCACATTCAGTTCTACCTAAACTGCAGGGAAACCAGATGATGCCGGAATGTGGGGAAAAGTTCCCAGGATATATAGTGAGATTATATCTGTCTTTGTGATTGAAGGCATATGTCCACCACATGTTACTCATATTCACAACTTGGGAGTCTGTTTAGATTTCCAATTATCGCTGCATTGCTAAATATCAGAAAGATAGGAAGAAGTCCAATATGGCTCCATCAGGATCTGTTTAATGACCTGAAAGTTAAAAAAAAGGAATCCTACAAAAAGTGGAAACATGGATGAATTGCTAAGGGGGAGTACAAAAGAATAGCAATGCATATAGGGACAAAATCAGAAAGGCTCAGGCACAAAATGAGTTACACCTAGCAAGACACATAAAAGGCAATAAGAAGAGGTTCTTTAAATACATTAGGAGAAGGAAAAAAGGTCCTCTACTTTGTGAGGAAGGAGAGCTAATAACTGATGACATCACAAAGGCTGAAGTGTTTAATGCCTATTTTGCTAAACTAAAAAGTTTAAAAGTGACTAGATGCTCCACACAATCAATATTTACAACAATTGGGGAAGGAACACAAGCCAAAATAGGGAAAGAACAGGTTAAAGAATATTTAGATAAGTTGGAGGTATTCATGTCGGCAGGGTCTAATGAAATTCACCCTATGGTACTTAAGGAACTAGTTGGCACAATTTTGGAACCTTTAGTAGTTATCTTTGAGAACTCAAGGAGCATGAGTGAGAAGACTAGGGAAGGGCAAACATAGTACCTGTATTTTAAAAGGGGAACAAAGAGAACCAGGGGAATTATAGACCAATCAGCCTAATTTTGATACCTGGAAAGATAGTGGAACAAATTATTATCAATCAGTTTGTAAGTACCAAGAGGATAATGGGGTTATAAGTAATAGTCAACATGGATTTTTCAAGAACAAATCATGCCAAACCAACCCAATTTCCTTCTTTGTCAGCGTTATTGACCTAATGAATGGGGAGGGGGGGAGGGCAGTCGTGAACAGGATATATCTTGATTTCAGTAAGGCTTTTGATATAATCCCACATGACATTCTGATAAACAAACTAGGGAAATGTGGTCTAGATTAATTTACTATAAGGTGAGTGCACAACTGGATGAAAGATTGGACTCATAGCATAGTTATCAATGGTTTGTTGTCAAACTGGGAGGCCATATCTACAGGAATTCTACAGGGGTCAGTCCTGGGTCTGGTCCTATTCAATATTTTCATTAGTGACTTGAATAATGAAGTGGAGAGTATGCTTATGAAATCTGTTGATGACACCAAGCTGGGAGGGGTTGCAAGCACTTTGGAGGACAGGATTAGAATTCAAAACTACCTTGGCATATTAAAGAATTGGTCTGAAATCTACAAGATGAAATTCAATAATGACAAGTGCACTGTACTATACTTACGAAGGAAAAAATGAAATGCACAATTACAAAATGGGAAGATCTGGCTAGGTGGCAATACTGCTAAAAACAACTTGGGGGTTATAGAGGAGCACAAACTGAATATAAATCAGCAATGTGATGCAGTGGTGGAAAAGACTAATATCATCCTGGGGTGTATTAACAGTAATGCTGCATGTAAGACACAGGAATTAATGTCCTACTTTACTCAGAGGCCTCAGCTGGAGTACTGTGTCCAATAATGGGCACCACATTTTAGGAAAGATGTGAATAAATTGGAACAATAAAAACACTGGATATATTTAGTCCTGAGCAAAGAAAATGGAGCGGGAACCTGATAACAGTCTTCAAATATGGAAAGAGCTGTTATAAACAGGACTGTGATCAATTGTTCTCCATGTTCACTGAAGGTAGGAAAAGAAGTAATGGACTTAATTTGCAACAAGGGAAAATTAGGTTAGTTATTAGGAAAAACTTTCTAACTATAAAGGTAGTTAAGCTCTGGAATAGGCTTCCAAGGGAGGTTGTGGAATCCTTATATTGGAGGTTTTTAAGAACAGGTTGGACAAACACCTGTCAGGGATGGTCTAAGTTTACTTGGTCCTGCCTCAGTGCATGGAGGCTGGACCTGACGATCTCTCAAGATCCTTTCCAGCCCTATATTTCTATGATTATATGATGCTTTCATCATCAGTAGCCAGGTTGGCTATTTTTCATTTACATCTGGTCGGGAGGTTGCAACTTCATCTTCTGGATGCAGACCTCATCATGCCGTTGTCACCTCCAGATGAGATTAATGCAATGTACTCCACTTTACAGTTTAGATCTATTTGGATGCTTAAACAGGTGCAGAATGCAGGAGCTCATTTATTATGGGGTATGTCTCCTCCTAGCATGTTACACCCACTGTTGTGTGACCTGCTGTTGTGTTATTGTAGGTGGAGTCTAATGTGTTGGCTCTGACCTATGAAACTCCAACTGGTTTGGAACATACTTACTTGAGAGACTGCCTCACTCCCTGCACCATACTGCAGCAGCTGAGATCAGTGGAGGCACGCAACCTGGAGAGTCCTCAACATAGAGAGGGAGTTGTGGCAGGGTGTTCTCAGCAAATGCCACTGAAGTTTGGAACTTGCTTCCACCCTGGTCCAAAATAACTCAAATGTGCTAATTTGAGAGCACACGAAAAACACTAACCTTCTTATTGGGGGCATTTGGAACAGGGGTTTGCTTGAGGGACAATATTTAGAGAGGGTTGCTGTAAGATAGTTTAGTTAGTACTGCTGCTGTATTTGTCTGCATATCTGGATTTGTCTATATCCGTCATTAATGCAAGGCGAAGCAGGCAGATTTGTTCATGGAAATAATGTGCCCCAAAAATGTTGTAGGCACTTATCTGCAAATGTATTTCATTGCTTATGAAGAAATGCTACTACTCAGCTCATCTGTCTTATTCAGACAGAGAGCCAGTGATTCAGAAGCATGGCAAACAAGTGTAGCTGCTCAGGTGTGTGAAACATCATTTCCTGACTATTAAAGTATTTTGTCCTGATGCATAATGAATTCCACTAATTACCCCTTTTGCTATTGAACCATAATCACTTTTCAATATTCTAATGGGACATTCTGTTGACATGTTCTTCTGGGTCACCAAGTGTTTCTTCATACAGATTTTGCATTTGCAGCAGAAGCAATCCTGACACTTATGACCATGCTGCAGTTTTCATGCAGTCTAGCACATTGTCAGCTTGGTTGTGTGCTCCAGCCACCCTCAACATGTGGCTTATTTGTCTGCTACACTACATATCATACGCTGGGGTGGCCAAACTTACTGATCCTCTCAGCTGCATACAACTATCTTCAGAATTTCAAGAGTCAGGGTATGCCTGCTGGAGCTTGGGGCTTCAGCTCCATGAGAGACGCCTGCCAGGGCTCAAGGCTTCAGCTCCACTCCTGCTGAAGTTTCAAGTCCCACCAGGCACACATCGCAGGACTGAAGCCCTGAGACCGTCCTCACCGCTGGGCAGAAGCCACTACCCCACCACCCCACTGCAACACAGAGGTCCCAAGCTCATCCTCCCAGTCTGGAAGGTGGAGAATCGGGTGGGGCTCCATGAGCCGCACTTTCACTATAAAAGAGCCTCATGTGACTTGCAAGCCACAGTTTGGCCATCCCTGTCATATGCTAATGTCTCCTTCAGAAAATACCTCCAAAGCCCCAGTGAGTAGTGTGGTAATTCAGCACTTACTTAGAATTACTGTAGACTGGGATATAACACAAACTTTACTCTAATAAAAGAATTTGCAGAACGTGTGATCAATCTGTTTATTGCATTAAAACAGCTAAACAAAACCAGGAACAAAATATAAAGTGTGTGCCATCAGAACTCCCTGGATTCCTAACTAACAATATGGTTTGCTATGACTTATCACCAACAGGCTCCATCCCACTATCACTGCCTCCTGGAGAGAAGGGGAGGTTTGCTGTTCTTCCCCCTACCCTCCAAAGAGTTTTAGCTGACGGTTGCTCTCCTCACTCTTGGCCTCTACAGAGGCACTCTGCTGGCTGGTTCCTCTTGTTCTGATTCCACAGACAGGGCCTAGACCCAGCCACTCCTCATGCTCCATCTCCAGCTTCCAATTGTTATAGTGAAAGTGGGCTGCTGCAGGCCCCACAGTGTTCATAGATCCCTGGACTCCAAAGCCAGAAAAAACCATTGTGATCATCTAGTCTGACCTCCTGTACAGCTCAGGCCATAGAACTTCCCCCAAAAGAATTCCCAAAGCAGATCTTTTAGAAAAAAACATCCAATCTTGATTTAAAAATTGTCAGTGATGGATACTCCACCCTGATCCAATGGTTAATTACTCTCACTGTCAAAAATTTACACAGTATTTCCAGTATGAATTTGTCTAGCTTTAACTTCCAGCCATTGGATTGGGTTATACCTTTCTCTCCTAGACTGAAGAGACCATTTTTAAATATTTGCTCCCCATGTAGATACTGACAGACTGTAATCAAGTCACCCCTGAACCTTTTTGTTAAGCTAAATAGATTGCGTTCCTGGAGTCTCGCACTATAAGGCTTGTTTTCTCATCCTTTAATTGTTCTTCTAGCTTTTCTCTGCTCTTTCTGCAATTTATCAGCATGCTTCTTGAATTGTGGGCACCAAAACTGGACACAGTATTCCACCACCATTCACACTAGTGCCAAATACAGAGGTAAAATAACCTCTCTATGCCTACTTGAGATTCCCCTGTTTATGCATCTAAGGATTGCACTGGCTTTTTTGTTCTTATATGTATACATTTACATTTAGCCACATTAAAACACATATTGCTTGCTTTTGCCCAACTCACCAACTATTGCAAATCACTTTCTATCACTGATGTGTCCTCTTCATTATTTGCTACTCTCCTATTCTGGTATGGTGTCCCCACCCTCTGTTTGCCAGAAGTGGGGAATGGGTGACAGGGGATGGATCACTTGATGATTCCCTGTTCTGTTCATTGCCTCTGGGGCACCTGGCATTGGCCGCTGTCGGAAGACAGGATACTGGGCTACATTGGTCTCACACAGTGTGGCCACTCTTATGTTCTTTTGTCTGCTAAATTTCAGTCTGCTGCCCAATGACTGGTAGCGCACTCCCAGGAAGAACATTGGATTTGCTGACACCCCCTCAGATGCTCTAGGTGGAGCCGTTAATCAGCCAGTCATACCCAAAAAGCCAGAAGAGAATCAGCCAGGTTGCTCCTGAAACCTTTTAGAAGGAAGAGCAGGGAAAGGAGAGCTTCCTGAGAAGGGTTTGAGTCTGTTGGAGGGTCAGAGGCTTGAGTGTGGGGAATCCCAGGGTCTGTTGCCTAGAGGGGTCCAAGAGTGGGAAGGGAACATCTGTGGGGTGGAAAGGAGCCTGCAGACTGCTGAAGAACTGGTTGTGCAATGGAACTCTAAGCCATGTGACTTTTGCCTGGTTTTGCTTTGAATGGGAATGTCATTGCATCTGCCTGTCTGTGTGTCCACGTCAGCTTCTAAAGTGCCCATCTCCTTATAGCCAGTTGCCATTGTTTGGAAGCAAAGTACTCTATTCATTCATAGATTTTTAAGGCCTGAATGGACCATTAGATCAACTAATCTGACCTCTGGTCTATCGTGGGCCGTACAATGTCACCCATTTACTCCCGAATGTGAAAGCAGAGTGCATAGTCATTAGTTCATCCCTTGCACACCAGGAAGTGCTGCATAATTTAATAAATAAAAATAAAGTGTACCTAAATGGCACCTCAGTATAAAGCGAGGCTGAATTCACATTGATATATTATTGTTCCACTGAGAATTTCAGGCATTTGCTGGAAAGTTTAATGCAAGCTTTGAAATTTGGAGAGTGCGCTTCTTTCAGTTCGAAATCCTCCATTTCTCATCATGAACTTCTCAGAAACCATTAACATGTTTTATTTAAAGTAATAAGCTCTGAAGAAGGGGATGTAGCCATGAAATAATGGCCTTTGTGAAATCACTAGATGTACTGAGGTGAATCCATGGGTACTCAACATAATGACAGGATCATCAGCTAATGCCTACTTTTATAGCGTTTTAATATTCTAATCACTTTTCCAAGAAAGAATCTTTATATTTAAAGTGTTAGAGCCAAAAATGTTAAAATAATATTATTTTACTCTACAAGTCTTGTCGACAATTAGTTTTAATAGAAATTAATGCTCTGGTCTGATTCACTGAAAGACTTTCTACTAAAAGAATTACAAACCCTGGACCTTGCTCATTATATGTCCAATTGGACATCTCTTTGTCAAAGTCCTCAGGTTCACCTGCTTGTTCTAATCAGATAGGCAAAGGAGCACTCACCAGCCATCCTCTCTTGCAGATGGGAACTCATTGGCCAAGAGGACTAGTTCAAAGGAGACCATGGGAGAGTGTTCTTTTTCCCCATGTATATCCTGTGCATGTAGCCAAGCTACTCAGCCTGTGCTCCAGTCGCAGGCTATGTCCCTACAAGGTGCTGTATCTGATATATGACAAATTAGTACATTTTTGAAGAGGTAGCTTCCCTGGCACTGTTTCTCCCAGACTTTCTCACAAGCCTTCAAGCACACATATAGCACACATAAAGTAGTGACCTGCCTCTGGTTAAAAAGAGCTGCTTGGGATTCTCTTCAGAAATGTTTCCAGATTGGCTAGATGCAAAGAAACATGAGGAGGCATCAAGCTAAACTCCTGCAAGTACCAGGTCCCCAGTCAGATGCCATGAACCCCGTCCCCCTTTAGGTCAACTGACGACTGAGTGAATTTATCATGTCATTTTGGAGCTCATGAGGACATAGAAGATTTATAAAACCTGCAGCGCCCTGGTTCCATAGCTCAAAGAAAAGGACCGTATGTGGGTGTATGTATACATGTATACTGTACTAAAGATACATGGCTGTTGTGGCCATATACACTCAAATATAATCATATAGTGGATGTGCGGATCTTTGCTGGTTGTTATTTCAGACCGGATATAGTCTACAGACATGCTTGGTATGGTAGTAAGGGTTTTACTGTATTTGTAATGCTATCAAGATCTGAGAGTCAGTATATTAAAGTAAGCAAGAAACATAACGATATTCAAGTTATATTTTCCACTTGAACCAGCAATGAGATTGTGCATTTCTAAGCCACAACACACATAAAATCCTTGGAAAGTAAAAGCAACCAACAGTGCATACTGGGATGTCAGTGATCCTTAAAGCCTAGGTGTAGATTTACAGAGAAGATAAATACTGTACTATTATTAGACAGCATGTAATAGCCTGACACATGGATCCTATGTCAGATTTCTGCAGAGGCTTACCCTCTGAAAGACAGTATGAAAACTTCTTAAGAGAGACAAAGAATCAGAAGGAGACAGTGTTCTGAACGGAAAGGCAGCCAAACCAACCACATGACTCAATAGTAACCTCACAATTAGAGCAAGACATATAACTGAGTTTTTTGGGTAGCTGACAGTTCTGAAAAACTTTAAAAAAAAACAGTTTGGGTTGAATCAGATCTGAAATTTTTTGGAATTGTTGGCGAACTGAAAAAAGTCTGGTTTGGGTCAAACCAAAACCATTTGTTTCTAGGCATTTTTAAAGGGCTGGATTCACAAAACAGTCAGAGGAGGAGGATGACACCTGCCTTTATAACTTATAAACGCGTGATTAGCATACTCGCCAGGATGTGGGAGACCCGGATTCAGGCCCCTTTGTGCCTCCTTTGGAGCAGAGATTTGAACTTGTATCTTCCTCCTCCCGCCACTACCAATTTTTTGGGGCCAAAAATATTCAGCAGATGTGTCAAATTTTGCGAATAGTTCTGGGCTGACCAAAAGTGCATTTTTTGGCATATAAACCATTCATCCAAAAAAATTCACCCAGCTCTACCTACAATGGACCCTGATTAGGAACTCTGGAAATATTAGGGACCCAAAGAAATTCACAAGTCCCAGCCAGGCCTTTCCTGGTAGACATAGGAGAGAGAAATACTGTCAGCTTGTGCTGTAGTCTGCCCTGCATTTCAAATTCACCCATTTATACCTATGAAAGCCTATCCCAAATGCTTAAATATTTGTTCTGTCCCTTGTTCAGCTTCAATCCATGATGACTTCCTGTTTTTGAATTAGCGACTGTTTTGAACATGACATCCATTTTTTTCCCCACAATTTGTGATGGGATTTCCCAGTTTTCCTTATGACCAGAACTAGGGAGGTCCTGAGAGCTTCTAGTGAGATGCCAAGTGCATTCTGCTCCTTTTCCACCCAGTAGGCATTAAGAAAACTCAGCACCTTGCAGAATCAGTCCCTTAATCTCCTCCCTCACTACAATACAGAGCCCAAATCAGACTAATATTTCTTTCAAGTTCATAATCCACCCCTGAATCAATTTGCCTAACCCTTATCCATGACCCAATCCAATGACTAATGGCTTCAGTGACTATCAGAGCAGGGTCATATACCGTTTAAATCTCAAGAAAACTCTTTCTTTATAATATGACAACTAAAACTGCACAGTGTATTGCAAATGCGGATTTACTAGTGCCTAACAATATGGCCAAACAATGTCTGCCTACATATAGCCTACGCATCCCGCTACTCACCTATTATTATTTAAATTACTATTTATTTGAGAACTACTGTTAAAAACACTATATAAGAGATAGGTATTGTTTTCACTGCATATATCATTCATCTAAAGATTTTGTGTGCTTTATACTTTACAGCTGGCCAAGCATTGTACCGATAATGTCACTGTAATCTCTGTAGTCATCTATCGATCAATCTATATGGCCTGCTCATAAATCAAAGAACCAGCTTTGCATTTATTTCCAAAAAAAGATATTCATTTCATGATCATTACACACTACTTCTGTATTATACATTGTGCTTCATTTTAGACTATAGTCTCTCTCTTCAGCATGTCTTATTGTATTGTTTTTCTGCACTGAGTTCAATAAGTCATTTATCCACCCATAAACTTACTTTGTGTACTGTGATCCTCTGCATTTTCTGCTTCTTCCCAATTTTGTATGATCAATAGGTACTGTTTCTTTAAATCATTTTTCCTAATAATCTATATTTGTTTTATAATCTCTCCAAATATACTCATGACCTTTTGTTCTCTTTTTACTAGTTTGTTTATGTTTTTTTAATCTTACCATGTGGATTCAATTGTGCAAACTTTTTATGTTGGTGAGCACTTGCACAAAAACATAAAAGTTGCTGGGTGTAGTAGTGTGTGAGTATAGTGTTCAGCAAAGCGAGCACAGGTTCCACAATCTGGCTCTGTGTGCCATGATCTCCCTGTAGTCTTTTAACTACCTTTTCCCAAAACACAGCAGGCCAGATTCTGGTACCCTTATTTGTTCTGAGTAGCGTCTTACTCAAAGCAATGCTTCATTGACTCCCGTGGGTGTAGTAAGATACAATTCAGCATGAGGAAAGGTACGTGAAGCTGGCCCTTAGTAAGAATTTTGAATGTAAAAATTATCAACTCCTACAAATTATTCATAAAGGACCAGATTGGTGAGAGGCTTACCTGATATGTAGTATGATTGACTTGATTGTGAACTGTAAAGGGCTTGCAGCCTGGCCCATACAGTTAAATTCACATTTGTGAAGAAAGCCAGTGCAAGCCCTCTGCCCTACTTAGACACTAGCTGGAGGATTTAAATGGGGCCTATCTGATGCTTAGACCTTTTCTCCCACACCATACCATGTGAAAAAATCATCCTGGTACGGCAGCTGCAGGACCCTATATATTACCTCTTTCCACTGTGTGTTGCAGTCTTATCCCTTATCGATGTTCCCCATAACTGAAGTTAGAATGATGTTGTTATTCATTATGTCATTTCTTGGAACCACTAACGAACTACAAACCTGGACAAAATATATTTCACAGTTAGGTTCTGAGGACTATGGTGGTCAGCCAGGCCTCTCACATAGTCAGAACTGCAGATCCCACAATTTGAAAGTGGTTTAAAAGGTGGAGAGAGATAAAGAGAAGGAATACTTTGATGTTTTGTTATTTGCAGTTGGCAGATGCTTGTTTGCAAAGACCTAATCTGACAAGGTACTGAGCCTCTCCTATGAGGTGCTGAATTCCCCCATCTCACATTCTCTCAAAGGCGGCACTCAGCCCATTGAAGGATTGGGCCTACTATTTGCTATATTCAAGATTTACAAATTGCATATTGTTATAGAGTAAATACATTTTATATTTGTCTTTGGTTGAAAGTGTCTGTTTGGTGGGCTATGTAAATCTTACTCATGATGAGTAGCAGTACCTTACTGTGCAAATAATCCCACTGACTAGTAAGTGGTGCTATAAGCTTCAATATACATAGTATCAATAAGACAGTGTTGCAAACAGATTATTACTAGTGATTCAATTAGAAATATTTGGGGGCAAAAAAATCCCCTGTGGAAAATTCTGGCTTTTCATCAACAGACCAAACATCAAAATTTTTCAAACAACAACTATTTTTGGTTTTTCAATGAAAAGTCGACATTGCCTATGGAAAGCAGAGACATGTCATGAGAAAATTCATTTAGTAAAAAAATTCATAAATTTCTGTTGAAAAACAATTTAATAAACATAGGAAGTCTTGACTATGTGAAATAAGAAAAATGGATCCATGAATTAAGTAATATAAACACATTACTTCTCAAATTGATCCTTCATTTCTTGGTGTGAAAACAGATGAACTCTGGGAAGACTAAAAAGAGTTCATCTCACTCTCTCGCTCTAGCCAAAGTTCAGGCCACCACTGAGGAATCCAGAGAAAATCCACAAATTGTCCTCTTCAGTCAGATAGAGGACAAATGGCCTATGAGTAGATGACTATGAGGGTGGGGAAGTCAATGATAGTTGAGAGCTCTCAGCGACCTACAGGATCAAGATCAGGCTATGAAATAGGAAATTCTCACAGTACCTGACCCAGCCCAACTGATGTCAATGAGCATCATATCAGGCCAATAGGAAT
The DNA here is from genome assembly GCF_965152275.1 of Natator depressus. NCBI lineage: Eukaryota > Metazoa > Chordata > Testudines > Cheloniidae > Natator > Natator depressus. Next base: position 106,005,514 of record NC_134239.1, on the reverse strand, counting down.
CACATGAAAGACAAATTATAGTCAAAGTAAATAAAAACATCTCAGGGCTCTGTTGATGTCACCACATATTCAGTCCTTATTCTCAATGGTCTTGATGCTATCAGAGCTTCCTGAAATAACAATTTCCTTATTATTATTTCCCTATAAAGATACTGAGCCAAATTCTACCCTCATTTATCTCAAAGAACTCCACTGACGTCAACAAGCGTAGAATTTGGCTATGTCTATTCTTATCTTTCTCTCTCTATACACTAATGAACAATGGTTTTATTATTACTATTTATTGCTGTGATGGTCAGGTTAGGAGAGCTCATTCTTTTAATTAGCTAGCTGCATGATTTTTAAGAATGTGACTGCACAGTTGTTTAAAAAAGTATCAGGGCATCTGAGATTTGATGGGCAGAAGGAACCATTGTGATCATCTAGTCTGCATAACACAGGCCATTGGACTTCCCTGAATTAATTACTGCTTCAAGTCCAATAGCTGTGGTTGAAGTAAAGCAGATCTTTTAGAAAAACATAACTCTTGGTTTGAAGATTTCCAGTGATGGAGAATCAACCAATGTTTAATTATCCTTACAAATTGCATCATATTTGTAGTCCGAATTAGTCTAGCTGCACCTTCCAGCCACTGGCTCGTTATACTCTTTTTCTGCTAGATTGAAGAGTCCTCATCAGATTTCTGTTCTCCATATAGGTATTCATAAACTGTGATCAAATTACCCCTTAATCTTCTCTTTGATAAGCTAAATAGATTGAGCTCCTTGAGTTCTCTCACTCAAAGGTATTTTTGCAATCTTTTAATCATTCTCGTGTTTCTTCTCTGAACCCTCTCCACTTTTTCAGCACCCTTCTTGAATTGTGGACAGCAGCACTGGCACAGTATTCCAGCAGCACTTGCACTAGTGTCATATACAAAGGACGTATAACCTCTCTTCTCCTATGCAAGATTCCTATTTATACATTCAAGGATCACATTAGCCCTTTTGGACGTTGTGTCGCAATGGGGGCTCGTATTCAGCTGATTATCCACCATGACCCCCAAGTCTTTTTCAGAGTCACTGCTGTCCAGGATAGTCCCCCATCTTGTAAGTATGGCCAGCATTCTAGATGACCTTACATTTGACCATGTTAAAACTCATATTGTTTACTTGTGTCCAGTTTACCAACCAATCCAAATCAATGACATGTCCTCTTCATTATTTACCACTTCCCCAATCTTTTGTCTGCTGCAAACGTTATCAATAATGATTTTGTGTTTTTTCCAGGTTATTGATAAATATTTTTAAACAGCATAGCACCAAGAACAAATCCCTTCAGAACCTCATTCGAAACATGCCCTCCTGATGAATTTCCATTTACTATTACATTTTGAAACCTATCCGTTAACTAGTTTTTAATCCATTTGTGCCATGTTGATTTTCTTCAATCTGAATAATAAAAGAATAAAAAAGGAAAATGTATGATGACCCCATGTTTTTCTGATAAGCATACAAAGGCAAATGTATTACTAATTATGATTATTTTATTATTAAATGTATTTGCATTGAGGTAGTACTCAGAGGTGCCAGTCAGGATTGGTGCCACATGCTGTACAAACACAAACATCTTTCAGATTGAAAAAATATCTGCTGATTAGAGAACCCAGGCCTACGTATAGCTCCTGTGCTCCACAAGTTCCTCTTTGAATCACCTGATTTGTACATCTCTATATAAATCTGAATGGAGCCCGTCTGTAAAATGATGTACCCTAGAAATTTTTAGCACCACCACGTCTAACTGGAGTCTTAAATAAAAGCATGATAAATGTTGCTTTACTTTCCATTTCATGGGGAGAACAGGGAAGAACAGAAAAGAAAGAAAACACACACACATACTATCCTCTTGGGTCCCGCTCAATTAAAAACTGATATTTGTTTGAAGTACTTCTTTGAGAAATCCCAGTGTGACTGAGGCTATTACGAAAGCTTTTGTTTACATGCGTTAAATTACAACAGTTTTCCAAGAAATGTGTTTTCATTCAGTTATTTACTCTCAAAAACAGGTTTCTTGAGACCAGGGAAAAATGCTGCCCACAACCATATGGAATCTTCTGACCACCACAGCTTCCCCTCAGAAGTTTCCTCTATCCATCATTTGCAAATGCAAATCACACTGACTGTGTAACACTTTCCAAAGAATAGAATGTATGTGGAGGCCAGTGTACAAGAGAAATGAATACTTTCCCCTCTCCCCCACGAAAATGAACTATACATGGCACTTGGAGGGCAGTTAGCTGAACTAAAATAGTGTCAGTGGTTAGATGAGACTGGAAAAGATTGAGTCCTCGGGATGCAGCTGACTCCAAACATTTAGTGGTCACAGCTATTAAACAATGCCAGTAAATTAAAGAGAGTGTACAGCTCATAATTTTTTTTTTAATTGAAGCCAAATTCAGCTTTCAAATGGCAAAACTCTTGTTCCCTATTGCTGGAAGTCACTCGAAGGGCCAGATGTTGGTTACAATAATTCAGCAGTTAAAGAGTCTGCAACAGCTACTGCCCTCTCGAGGAGCAAAAAGCAACCAAAATTTAGATTTAACAGGAAACATTTTGCCAGTCGCCATTGTGGGTGGCAACATATTGCCCGCCTAGGCAAGACCACAGCATAGCAAAAAATTCAGATTAAAACTGGAAATTATTTAATGGTGCATTTAACACAGTCCCCAGAGGCTTGGAAATTTAAACGTGAGTTGAGTTTCTACTCTATGATGTGCTGTGCAGTGTCATGTTAATTCATGTGATTTCTCTTACTGTCCTATTATGAAAAACTTTCCTATTATTTAAAAAAATATTCTGCCAAAGTTGTGTAATGTCTTCATTTGATTTAATTACATAGGGCACAATCCTGCAAACACTTAAGTAAACCTTACTCCCAAGCTTAAGAATTTTCGGGATCAGGTCCTGCCGGAAAAATTGGTCATTCACTCAAAAGATTCCCACACAATTCCAGTGGAATTAGGAAAGATAACGAATGCTGAGCAATAACAGGAGGATATGAAGAAAAATGGAGTGTGAGAGGCTCTCAAGTTTTAAAGAGACATTGTCAGATAAAAAATAGGCCACAAATTTAGGTTTAGTAAAGATAATTTTACTGTCACCAATAAAAATGTGTCGGTGATTTCTTTTTAAATTCCAATGCAAATAAAGATAAACTTTCCTACCACAGTTGCAACCAAGACCTTACAGTGCAAGTGCATGAAAGCTTAAAAGAGAAACAGACTATACATTATATTGAAAATAACTAGTCTTGTTTCATTATGGTAGATGCTCAGAATAAACAACTGACATAAATAGTAGAAAATAAATTTGATTTCCTTTTTTGCAAAGTTAGGAATTTTTTAAATTATGATTATTTTATCTCAAACGTGGCTCTTTAAAATCAAAGCCCTTTTCATGGTGACAGACAAAATAGTCTGATGGACAAGATCTAATGAAAGGCATAAAGTCCTCTACTCCATCCAACTTTTAAGTCATCCATCATGATCCTAATCCAAAATAATAATAGAAAGAAATTTATTCTGGAAGAGTCTAATATTTAAAACAGATGATTTGTATTGAAACTTTCCAAGAGATTCAGACTTTCAACAATCTTTCCCATCTCTTGGAAAAGAAAAGTCATACACTGAGAACATTTGACTCCATGAACAGGCTTTCTTGAGTCCTGTTTTAAATGATTATACAAACAAGCCTTAAAGAGGCAACCTAGACAACCCAAGAACACTGCAGTATTTAAGGAATTGTATAATTCAGTGAAGAACAAGAGCTAAAAGGCCACCAAGATATTGTGAGAATTATTTATTCAGGAGACATCAATAGACATGTTGCAGAAAAATCAAATGAATACCAGATAACAAACAGTGGCCCAAGCCTGCAAACCCTTATGCATATGCTTAACTTTATGCACATGACCACTGTCATTGACTAGTGGGAGTACTCATAAGCATAAAGTTAAGCATGTGGGTGGTTGCTGGATCGAGGCCACCATTGAGCCCTCAATCAAGGATAACATGTATGCAGACCATACTTCTTAACTCCCTAATCTAGAAATGTGACAATATGAAGGAAGAATGATGAAAACGTGACAAATTTTTTCAATGCATGTAAAATGGCACCTCTTTTCTCAACTTTATATTAAGGAAAATATTTAATTCATTTATGAAAATAACTTTACAAATTGGAATGTAAATCATACACATTTATATACAGGTGTATAATGCATTTACCACTGAAAGCATCTCGCTCTGACACTGAACATGGCAGCTGTTTAAGAGCAAGCAGGTAAATATTTTAGCCCAGGAAGTAGTGAAGAATAATCTCCATTTGGAAATACATGGGGAGCCTAGGAGGATGCAGTGTACTCGCCCAATTTACAATCTGTCCTCTAGAGTTAGAATCATAGAATCATAGAATATTAGGGTTGGAAGAGACCTCATGAGGTCATCTAATCCAATCCCCTGCTCAAAGCAGAACCAACACACACTAAATCATCCCAGCCAGGGCTTTGTCAAGCTGGGCCTTAAAAACCTCTAAGGATGGAGATTCCACCACCTCCCTAGGTAACCCAGTTAATGGTACTGCTCTTGCTAAAATTAGCATTGTATCTTTAGTGACTATAAGCAGTCAATACTGCAGTTTTATACCTCATCTGGAAATATATTGTCATATCATATTGCCAGCTGAAATTTTGATTTGTCATCTTTTCATGGGTTTGGGGGGGATTTTTTTTTCAACTCTCTGAAAACACTGGAGGTAAAATGTTTAATGAGAACATATACATTGGTTTCTCTTAGAATCCTTCTCATGAGGTTGTTCAATTGAATATCAAAAGTGATTAGATGTTGAATAGAGATTGGTAAATTAATGCTGAATAGTTTGATGAGTTTATGTTTAATTCCCATATAGTGATGTTGCAATTGATTTAACGGAGATTAACATGGAAAACATGATACGCGACCTTCAGTCTGAATGCCTAACTGATACGCTTCAATTATGGTGGCCATTCTTGTCTTTTACCATTTTGACTGAAACCAAACTGTTTGCAAAGGATGCTGGATTGACCGGCTTGGATACTCTGTTCCATTCCAGGTTTCAGAGTAACAGCCGTGTTAGTCTGTATTGGCAAAAAGAAAAGGAGTACTTGCGGCACCTTAGAGACTAACCAATTTATTTGAGCATAAGCTTTCGTGAGCTACAGCTCACTTCATCGGATGCATACTGTGGAAAGTGTATAAAAAGATCTTCTACACTTTCCACAGTATGCATCTGATGAAGTGAGCTGTAGCTCACGAAAGCTTATGCTCAAATAAATTGGTTAGTCTCTAAGGTGCCACAAGTACTCCTTTTCTTTTTGCTATTCCATTCCATCGCACAACAGGGAGAGCAGGGATAGAGGTCATGCATGCTTCCCCACACCATTCCATCATGTATGTCGTTCAAATCTGACATGGAAGAATCAACACCAAAGGTGAGAAAGTGGATGAGTGAGCATGCACATTCAGATCTTGCCCTCTCAGATGACATTGCTAACCATCTGTATTGCTCATGGCTAGCAGCATCATGAGTGCTGCAAAACACCGTGTTAGGGACAGCACTGATGGGCTCTAGATGGAGACACCTCTAAACCTCCTTACCTGGAAGAAGGTTTATTATCTGCTGGGTCACTGTGGTTAGAAGAGCAAAGTGAAACAAGGGAGAGGGAACCCACCAGCCTGCTAGAGACCAGTGCCTCGATTCTGGGAATAGTCTATACCACAACCCAATGCTTTTCATTCTGAAGTCTGACACTACTGGAATTCAGTTTCTTTGGGGTTGTGTTAATAAACTCGTGTGTAGCTCTAAATTAAGGCCCCACTGAAAACATGTAAAGAGCTGACCCTTTCTTATATCTCTCTGTCCATGCTGGATGCTTTGTAGGCAGTAAATTGAGGGCTAGAGTGCACCATAAGGACATAGCTTTTAGTAAGGGGCAGCATGTTGCCGTATAGCCTCAGGAATATGTTAGGGAAGGAGCCATGGGCAGAGTTCTTTGTGGAAAGAGTTCTTTCCTTGCTCTCACTTTGGGAGTAATTTCCAGTGGTCAATACCAGCAGCAAAATGCTACCTCCTCCACCTGTTCCAGCTCCACTAGACAACAAGTAAGGGGGTGAAGCCAAAGCTCCATCTATTCCCCACCTCTCCCTGCCCACTCCAAGCCCATGTGCTGTGGTCTGAAGTGCCTGCTTACCCTTGCATACCTGGGTAGTTAATGCAGAGGTCTTATGGGGTGCAGGGTAGAGTCTTACTTCTCCTGTAAGCCTCAGTGTGAGTGTGTAGGCACAGGGATAATTTAGCCCTTAGAAATGGGTCTTCTGTATAGTCTAGGTAAGCAAATTCCACTCTGGTCTACAAAGATCTTGAGACCTGGATGGACTCTGTGTCACCTTTCTCTGAGGTGTGCCTTTTTGAGGTCAGTTCCCAGGATATTTTATTTGATTTAACAGCAACATAACCTGGTCAATGCAGACAGTTTACCACATTTAATTCTAATCTGCTTAGCACTTAATGCAAGGTCCAAATCACAAACTGTTAGAAAGTCTCACTGAAGTCAAAAATTATTAAAGAAGAGAGAGAGAGACAGAGACAGACAGAAAAGATGAGAGTGCTGGTTCTTTGTGTATAAAAAGGCAATTTTATGTTTCTATACCCAGTGCAGAATTGTGGTTCTTTTATCCTGAGGTTGCACTTTAATGTAATGTTCTTTGGCCCAGCCCTGCAGTCTGTATTGTGTCCATACTCAGGAAAAACTTTCAATAAAGCATCCAGAGTGTTGCCTTGGGAAAAGATCAAGTAATTTTGGGACAGGTTTTCAGAGAAGTTATGCATACAGAGCCAGAAAAAGTCAGCATGGCTCCATTGAAGTAAATGGAGCTTGCCAAAATATACCAGCGGTGTAGCTGACCCTCATTTGCCCATAGAAATGCCATGGCTGTGCACACACATCAGGCCATTTTATGAACAGAACTGGCTGGGCATTTGCCCTGCCACTTACCCGGTTTGTCTATTCAAATAGGGTAATTTCGCATGTAAAGAAATCATAAATTTACACTCTCATTATGTCCATACAATTTTGTACTTAAAAATCTGTCCTTATGTCACTGAACATGAGGTCCGAAAGCAAAGCAAATAGTCCCATTAGAAGCACAAGGCAACCCCCTACCCTTGTTCTATATGTGCAACTTCCGCTGACATCAGTAGGGGCTGTGTCCGCAGATCAAGGGCATAAACTGGCTCAAAAGTTAACAGATCCTGAGCAAAGTCTGTCTCAGATAGAATCAAAGTCCTCTTTTGAGCAAGAACGTTCTTCCCACAGATGCATGCACAGGGCTCCATTAACAGCAGTGAGAATGCATGTGTACATTGGAGGGCCAAATTTTGTCCCTTATGAGACCTATGTTCAAAAGAGCTCAGGACCAGATTTTCAAGTGTTCAGCACCCCCTCATTGGGGAGAGTTTTCAAAAAAGCTCAGCTCCCATTTAGGCAGCTACATCATAAATACCAGATTTTTAAAAGTACTTAGCACCCAACAACTCCTATTGTGGCCCCACATGTGGCCAGATTTTCCAAAGGGCTCTTTGAAAAATCTGATCCCCATTGCTGGGGATGAACACATCTACAACTCTGACCCCATGTTTTGAGCTAGCTCAGGGCTTGTCTACATGAACATTTTGTTTGCAGCAAGCTGGGTTGTGAACTTACCCCATACATGTGTGCTTTGATCCACTCTGCTTTGAAATGGGAATAGATTAAAGTGAGGTGTTAGTGTAGATTGTGAGGATCCATACAGACCGTTAGTACTCAGCAGGCCAGTGTGGGGTAGATTCACACCTCAGCTCACTGCAACCTAAAAGTCCATGTAGATAAGCCTTAAGTAATCATTGAGACATTGTCCTACATTGGGATCTGTAGGTAAATAATAGTGACATCATAAATCTGAACAGGTCAAGTATTTACTTTCACATCAAAAATGAATATCATTGCAAAACTTGAGTCATGAAATAGTTAAAAAAAACTAAAAGATTGCAGAAAGACCGGAAGAGCATCCAAATTAAAAGAGAGAGAGAAAATGGAAGGAGGGGGTTGGTAAGACACTTTGCAAGCTCAGCAGTTGTTAGATGTGGTCTGGCATATAGTTCATAAAGTCAAGCAAATCTGCTCATTGTAGTCATACATATAGACATACACACATGTATAATAAGCTATAGATATATACATATATTTAAAAAATCTCAAAGCAGCAAAAGTAATGCACTATGGTGCACAACTGAGGGAGATCAGCATAAATATATAAATAAAGGCCAATTTAATCACTGCTTTGAAGGATTTAAACAACAAATCTCCTTTAGTTCAAGGTTTCCAGAGTATGTTGTGAGACAGCATGATGTGAGTGAGTTTATAAAGGATACAACTGGAATGGTGATGGCATATAACCTTAGACTTATCCTAATGTAGGTTTATAATTATTATCATGATTTTCACTAGCATTGATCATCGAAGCCAAAGCATGTCATCTACACATATTGATTTTGACTAAGTATTTGTTTGTGGTATAGGGGTCTCGGGTCACTTCTCACAAGACAGAAAGAGGGAGAGAGCGAGAACAAGACCAGAATTGAAAACCTGATCTTTTCAGTTCAAAAAATGGATGTTTCAACACAATTCCACTTTGCAGAATGAAAACATGTTTCAGAAGTTCAAAAGTTGCTGTGAAATGAAACTGTCAGACTCAGGCCAGCTCTAATTTTTACTATTAGAATGGTGTTTTAAAAAAACGTTAATGGGAGGGGTGTCAAAGTGCTGGTTTGCTTACCGGACAAAGTGATATTTGAAGAGCAAGCACAGGGATTGAGGTATGGGGATATTGTTTTTTTAAAGCAGCATGAGAAAAGGAATGTCTCACCTCAGGCGTTTGAGATTTAGTAGCACAGCCTTCAAGGCAAATGGGTAAATCTCTGTTCTTCGAGAAGACAGTTTATCTATCAGCGTAAACAGTGGGTCTGGTTCTCTCGGTGCTTTGTCAAATAAATAATAGCTTTGGCATTTTTTTAATGCAAAGGGAAACAAGATGTTTGATAGATCCCTCTCCAAACTGGAACACTTCTGAAAGATTTAGACAAAGTGAAAAAGTGTGCTACTTTCTCACCCTGAATGAAGTGGCACATGTTTTTTCATACTGTGTTGTATCAGCTAATCATAATCAGAAACTACTGTTTCCATAGAAAATAATAGTGACAAGAAATAATCTCTCACTATGACACACATGCATTTTCTGGTGATGTTGCCCATTGCTAAGGTCTAAAGTCATTTACACCACTGAGACGGCAGTGTGTCTTAAGGACTGGGCCATATGGTCAGGGCATATGGTTTTGCCTAATGGTCAGGGCAGGAGGTTGGCCTAGTGGTTGGAGCAGAGGTGACCAGGCCTGGTGCCAAGAGCCCAACTCAGGAGCAGAGTTACCAAGTCCAGGGAGTGAACCAGAGCTAAGAGACAGGTATCAGGTCAGAGTCGTGGTCAGAAGTGAAGTACCAAGTCCAGAGGGTGATTTGGAGTTGAGAGCCAGGAAGCCTTTCGAAAAGACTGACAAAGTTTTGGATGGTTATCTTGTTCAAGCTCGATAGTCAATGCCTCAGTGAGGGGAACTGTCCTTCTTTGTGACAAAGAAAACTGGACCCTTGGCTGGTGAATTGGAGGGGTGGATGAACCCCTTGTCCAGGCTATCTTGTCGGTAATCTCTAAGTGTGTAGATGTTCAGGCTCGGGCTGGAGCCCAGGCTCTGGTACTCTGTGAGGGGGGAAGGATCCTAAAGCCCAGGCTCCAGTCCAAGCATCTACACAGCAATATTTAGTCGTGCAGCATAAACCCCACAAGCCTGAGTCACCTGACCTGGGTCAGCCACAGCCATGCCAGGAATCTTTTATTCCCGTGTGGACAGACCCTAAGGGCCTGAAGCTTGGGTTCCAATAGGGAATCAGTATTACAAAGGCAATTTCCTCTCTGGCCTGGACATCTATAAGGCAGTCACAAGGCCAATGAAGAGGCAAGATATTGGCCTTCACTTTGTCAAAAAATAGTTGGGCAATGCTGGTATTTTTCAGGTATAGCCATAATAATCAAGGCCCCTCCTGACCTGCCTTGATCTGGCTTTAGGAGAGAAGACTTCAAAGGGTCCAAGAAGTCTCTTTTCCCAGACTGAGGTTGAGGTGATACAACTGATGGCAGTGCAGTGAGGTGAACCTGATCATGCTAGAGCTCCACCAGATGTGGGGGGTCACAGGTGGTTAGCCAAGTGATGCCGAGAACAATCATGAAACGAGGGGAACAAACTAAGCCAAACAGTAAGGTCTCCTGGTGTTCCTGAGTGATGGTGATTTCTAGAAGAGCTGTTTCTCATCTGATCAGGCTAGAAGATAAGAGGAAGCCATCGACAGCCTCAATGAGATCCGGGATGGGCTTGACCCTAGTCAGAATCTGATATTGCCATGCAAATTCTAGGTCCATAAAGCTACCAGATGCTTCCGACTCCACGAGGGCTTCCAGGGGGATGTCCACCATCGCTGGATGTCTTAAGCAGAGCAGGAGCCAAAGGTGAGCAGGGTGAAGTGCCTCCACAGTAAAATGGTGCCATGGTTGCAAGCTAGAATGAGGGAAATTACACTGTCCCCAGCCAGTACCCTCCTTCAGGGTTGGGGTCTATCATTTCCCAGCTGGGAGACAGCTGGACCTTTTGCTGGACAGCCAGAGGCATAGCGACCCACTCTGCCACAGTGAAGGCATCAGCCTGCTAGGCAGTGTTGGTTTTTTCAGCATTAGAAAGACAGGGATGAGTTGCATGGGCTTTGGCTGTTGCACGGGGTCAGTGGGGTGCTGGGCCTAGGCAGGTATGACCGAAACTGGGTAAGATCAGCATTCCCATAGTCAGCTGTAGATTCTTATGTAAGGTCGATCAGGGCACCCAAACCAGCCAGGTTTTCTGTCTGGGCCACTTCCTCCTTCACTTCGTCACTCAGAACAAGCCAGAAATGGTAGTGCTGTGTGGCATCTTTCCATTCCGAGTCAGCTACAAGGCTCCGGAATTCTGTGGCATAGTTGGTGATTGGCTGGCAGCCTTGTCTCAGGGCCTAAAGTCCTGAGTCAACCGTGTATGTCCAGTTTGGGTCATCAGAGACAGTTGCCATGGCTTGGATAAAGTTCTCGAACTCCCCAAAGAGATTGCTAGATTGCACCACCAAGGAGGCTGCCCAGCCAGCACCTGTCCAATCAGGAAGCTGATGACGTGCCCCACCTTGACTGTGTTGGTGGGATAGGTTTGTGGCCTCCTGTGGAGCAAGAGGCAGTATTGGCTCAGGAACCCACAACAGGAGCTGTGATCCCCATCAAACGTGTCTGGGAAGGGAATCTTCATTTCCTTTACTGCTTGAGAGAAGGATGTTGAAGCTGGGGTCTAAAGAAAGGCACACCTAGCCTGCAGAGAGCCAGCCTGCACTTGCAGGCTCTGCATAGTACCCAAAAGCTCAGCTAGGGAAGAACCACTCTGGGACAGATCCATCCCTGTGACTGGCTCTGCCCCTCTCTCTCTCTCTGTTTCTCTCTGAGTCATCTTCTCTTCAGCTTTGACTAGCTTCTTAAACTATTAAGGGCCAGGTCATAGGCAATCTTGCCTAACAGGGCAGGAGGCTTGCCTAGTGGTTGGAGTGGAAGTGACCAGCCTAGTGGCCAGAGTCCAGCTGAGATACCAAGTTGGGGAGTGAGCTAGAGCCAAGAGCCAAGGCTAGCTACTTATTCTCTCAGTTTCAACAGCAGAAACATGGGGGTGACAAAGTATCTCAGAGTTATTGTGAGGATTTAGTAATTCACATTTGTAAAGAGTTAGGCAATATTCAGTAAATTGGAGAGGTTGCAAATACAAAATAGATTAAAAGAAATACTTTCTCACAAATTAGCCCGTGGAACTCATTGCCACAAGATATTACTGATGGCAAGAGTTTAGCAGGATTGTAAAAAAAAAGTGTTGATATTTATAGAGAGAACAAATATACCACGAGTTATAATAGTAAAGACTTCATTAATGATCTGGAGGATGGCCTGGAGTGCACCCTCAGCAAGTTTTCAGATGACACTAAACTGGGAGGAGAGGTAGATATGCTGGAGGGTAAGGATAGGATACAGAGGGCCCTAGACAAATTAGAGGATTGGGCCAAAAGAAATCTGATGAGGTTCAACAAGGACAAGTGCAGAGTCCTGCACTTAGGATGGAAGAATCCCATGCACCGCCACAGACTAGGGACCGAATGGCTAGGCAGCAGTTCTGCAGAAAAGGATCTAGGGGTTACAGTGGACGAGAAGCTGGATATGAGTCAACTGTGTGCCCTTGTTGCCAAGAAGGCTAATGGCATTTTGGGGTGTATAAGTAGGGGCATTGCCAGCAGATCAAGGGACGTGATTGTTCCCCTCTATTCGACATTGGTGAGGCCTCATCTGGAGTACTGTGTCCAGTTTTGGGCCCCACACTACAAGAAGGATATGAAAAAATTAGAAAGCCTCCAGTGGAGGGCAACAAAAATGGTTAGGGGACTGGAGCACATGACTTATGAGGAGAGGCTGAGGGAACTGGATTGTTTAGTCTGCAGAAAAGAAGAATGAAGGGGGATTTGATAGCTGCTTTCAACTACCTGAAAGGAGGTTCCAAAGAGGATGGATCTAGACTGTTCTCAGTGGTAGCAGATGACAGAACAAGGAGTAATGATCTCAAGTTGCAGTGGGCGAGGTTTAGGTTGGATGTTAGGAAAAACTTTTTCACTAGGAGGGTGGTGAAGCACTGGAATGGGTTACCTAGGTAGGTGGTGGAATCTCCTTCCTTTGAGGTTTTTAAGGGCAGGCTTGACGAAGCCCTGGCTGGGATGATTTAGTTAGTGTTGGTCCTGCTTTGAGCAGGGGGTTGGACTAGATGACCTCCTGAGGTCCCATCCAACTCTGATATTCTATGATTCTATGAAATGAGGGGTTTGGAAGAGATATAAACATTCATGTTTCAGGGTTTCAGCCAACCTCTAACTAGGAGTTAAGAGGAAGCATCTCTGGGGGAAATTATCCCATAACTGCTTGTTTCAGGATCTATTGTGCTTCAATAATTGGCCATTATGGAAGACAGGATCACTGTGGGGGAGAGGGATAGCTCAGTGGTTTGAGCATTGGCCTGCTAAACCCAGGGTTGTGAGTTTAATCCTTGAGGGGGCCATTTAGGGATCTGGGGCAAAAATTGGGGATTGGTCCTGCTTTGAGCAGGGGGTTGGTCTAAATAATCTCCTGAGGTCCCTTCCAACCCTGATATTCTATGATTCAAATCCTAGTATGACCAGTCCTACATTTCTTTGAAGAGCTTGTACATAGGCAGTGCCCTTTGTATAATAGCCCGGACCCTGGGCTGCATCCAAGCTGTGCTTAGTTCACCTCAGGAGTTGAGGGGAAAAGATGGTGTTACCCAGCTGGTCCCAGTGTAAAAAAGGAACTGCCTCCAGGCTGTAATGGTACCTTTTCCTGGACACGCTTCAGGCTGGCAGGGGTGTCATAGGAGCCTGTGCCCTTTATGCTACACATATGGGCCACATCCTGAAATCCTTATTTATTGTAATCAATCGGAGTCTTGGATTTGACCCACTAACTATTCAGGACCTCATCTCTAATTTATCCATTTGACAAATTACTGACTCTGTTCCAGAGTTGAGAAAGTTCATAATCTTGCCACATACTGGCTACATTTACACCACCCTCTCCCCACCCCACCCCTGCAATGCAATTTTCAGTTATTCAGAGACTGTTTCCCTGGGACCACAAGAACAGTTCAGTAAATCAATTTAAGCAAGCCATATATTGAGTGCTTTTATATAGCTTCATTTCCAATAAATAATCTGGTATAGATAGTCAACTTTAAATGCAATCTTAATTTGAGTTTCATATGTATAATGAAGGCAAGGAATATTTGAGAAGGAAGGAAAGATTCTGAGGCTAAAAACACAGTGGGATGTAAACTCATTTACAAAGGCATATGCATCTGTATGTCCAGTCAAGTGGCACTATGCATTGTGAGGGGATTATTGATTTAAAAAATGACTTAACTACAGCCATGCAGTAGTAAGAGCATCTTATTGCCTTCCTTAGCTTCATGTACCAATTTTATCACATTTTGTGATGTTTCCACAATCACACATGTAAGCCCTGAAAATAAGATGATTAAAAGGGCAAGTGGGAAAAGACTGTGGAAACGCACTCACCATGGTCACATACCACATAGGAGACAAGATTAAGACTACATTTTCAAAAGCAACTAATGGTTTTTGGATGTCGCTATTTTTGGGTGCCCAGTTTGAGACACCTTAAAGGGACCCATTTTTCAGAACGCACTGAATCCCCACCTGAAAACCAGGTCCCTCTAAATGTCCAAAAATGGAAGCACCCAAAAATCACTGGTCATTTTGAAAATTTGAGACCTTTCGTTTTGTTGCTGGGAATTTCAAAAACCAACACAGGTCAAAGTGGCCTATGGGATTCAGTGCATTTTCCAAGGGGCTGTTACAGGATTTTCAAAACATGCCTATGTGCAGGCGTCCCACAGTGTTTTGAAACTATACTGTTATGACAAGAGACAGAGCAGTAAATAAGCATCAGCTTCTTTACATATGGATTAAAATTTTTACACTGAATGTAATTAAAATACCATGACAAATCAAGGACTGATAAAAGGCCACAGTTAGAGATTTATGGTCTTTTTTAAGGACCTTTAAGCTTTACCAAATGTACAGTGCCCCATATACTGTAGCTCTAACATCTGAATCCAGTTAGGAGCAATTTTCAACTAGCAGGGTGTTCCTTTTGCATCAAAATGTGCAGCAAGATCGCTGTGTTACGCATTTCATCTTATGACAGTCGGTTCGCTCTTTTGCTGAAGTGCATTAGGAAACAGTTTTAAAGCTCTCGCACCTTTTGCCAGAGTGGTTTTAAAAAAAGCACATTGTTTAACAGCCGTGTACTTCTGACAGTTATACTAAACACCTTTTGCAAAGGTCAAGGAAGTGTCACTTTGTGAACTTACTCATTGATTCAGTTGCAGAGCTTAACTCTTCCTGTGGCTTGCTAAATCTGATGAAAAAAGCACATCAGTTCTGGGGCCAGGATTCAAAAGTATACCCAATAAATGCTTCATTACTGGACTTTAGTTGTGCCTTGGGTAGATCATAAGAATTTGCCAAAGAAAAGGCCTACCCAGACACTACTAATCTAGTTCCTTTTATCATAAGTGATTTGACTAAGGTGGGACACCTTATACCATATGATTATCTAATGATGAGGGGCTTTTTCATCTAAACTTCTTGCTTCTTAGGCTTGAAGTTCACCAAAAAAATAGATACAATAAATGTTTCACCTTTTATTTATGTTTCACCTTTGCATATTTCTTATAGGAACCAGTTTCAGCTGGGAGATGCACAGTTTATTCCCGGGTGGATTCTGGAGCAGCCAATGTGAAATCAAACGCCTTCGTTTGCAGAAGGCAGTGCTGCTTGTATCTCAACTCTGTACCTGGTATTTCTGGATGAAGAAAAGGCATCATAGTGCCAACTTGTCAGCTGAATCTATCCTCACATTCTCTTTGAATAATGTGAATGGGATGTGCAAGTAGTTCAGTGCCTCATGCTGTATTAGTGTTCTGCTCAGGGCAGTATAGACTCAAATCTCATTAAATATGGTTGTTTGAAATGACTTAGACATTGAATGGCATTGGGTCTGTATTATCAGCACTTATAAGTAGGTCCAGAGGCTCATTGTCTGGGTTGTATCAATGCACAGTTAGACTACCTTTCGTCACTTATCTAAGAAATCCCCATGCTAGTTAAAATTAGAAAAGCTCTGACAGTGGATTATCTGCTGCTCGCTTCTACCCATAGGTGATGGGAAAAAGCCCGGCTTTTTATGAGGTAATAATTACCAACCGTTTGGGGGAAGAAAATGGTTTATCTTTACATTTGTGATATAATGCATCATGGGCCTTCTCATCACATGATTCAGCACTCAGTAACTAGACACCAGGAGACAAGAACAAATCCTGAGCTACATTGGAAATGTAAAGGATATTCTCTCCTTCCCCCACATCTCCAATGAAGTTACAGGCTACTGTAGTTTGTGCCAGTGTACACCAGCTGAGGATCTCTAACCCATTTTATCTCTCTTATTCCATCCATTACTGTCAGCAACAAATTAAAGTCCATCAACATTATAGGATGCACGTGTGTAACTCACTAACTCTGACACGTTTTTAGACAAAGTCTTCTTTGATTAAAGTATTTTCAAATGACTACAGTTGAAAGATGGATCCTGAAACAACAAAAAAGGTGATTAGGTTCTAAGTGATTGGTTTACATACTACCCTCCTTACATGTGGGTAGGACAAGTTATGTATTGTTTATGGCAGAGAGCCAGTACCTCTTAAACTTGTTTCATAACAAAATTCAGCATGCCAATCAACCACATATCATGATTTGGGTGAATTTAAAAGCTTAGGCTAGCAAGCTTTCTTGCCTAGAACTATGCATACATTTCCCATAGAGCAGATACACCTCTTTCCCAGATAAGTTATCTTGTTTTGTTTCTTTCTGCTTATGCATTTATCATTACCATACCATAAAGATAAGCTGAGTATGAGATTCCCTGAAACCTGCCTGAAAATTGGGTCCAATCAATAAAAGCCAATAATTAATCTGGCAAGATTTGTATAGCATTACAAATTATGGACCTAAACATTTTCAGATTTTTCCTTCTGCTACTTGCTTCTTTTTTGAATCTCCAACACATTTTATTTAGAGTCAGGTATATAACAGGTATTGGGCCAAATTTCATATTGGTAAATTTGCCAGGATCATGCATAGATGGTACAAGGCATATATGGTTATTTTTTTCAAGGCTTAGTCAAGATGCATGGAAGAATAATAACTAATTATGGAGATATCCCTTACATGACTCCTGCTTCTTGCATATTCCATACCTGATCCTTGAATCCTGGCATCTGCCTATGTGTGAACCTTCCACTTTTAATAGTATGAGATCTGTTCTTGTTTACACCTATGCGACACTATGACTGTCTGAGTGGTGAACCAGAACTCTGAATCCCAACACCAGCAATCTTTGGAAAAATTAAAATCTGGATCCCAAATTCACCACTTAACCCTGTCTCTATAGTGGACCCCAATAGAAAATATGCACAAGCTAGTGGAAAGTTCAAATCCAGTTTCATACTTTTTTGTTTGGACCCCATCTCTGACAAATTTCTGGTTCAAAGCAAGGAAAACTTGAATGCAGAAAAGCAAACACATTTTCAGCAGGGTAAAAAAAATAAGTATGAGTTATAATTTCATTACATTCAAAGTGTAGCCATTGCCACTGAAATGTCAACATTTGCCAAATACTTACCACACAGTGGTCTATGGGATACTTCAGTCCCTCTCTATTCGTAGAACAGAAAAGAATTGTGGAAACTGTGCAGTATCTGCTGGCAAATACTGATTTCAAAGGGTGATCCTTGTGCAGTGAGACTTTATAACCTCAGCACCATAGGTTTTTGCTGGCACATTATCCTTGTTTTATTGGATTTGATGTGAAGCAAGTCTTTTATGCAGCCGAATTACCCAAAACTCCTCATTTCCCGATGCACCCACAATTCTTTAAATTAGCCACAACTGGCATTACTGGTAGCTAATTGTCAGGAAGTGTCTCGCAGATTCTGTCTGTCTCTCTTTAAATCAGATGGAGTGAAGGAACAGCTATTTCCCCATTAGGTAATATATCCTCTATGTTCAAAAGCTGAACAACAAAACTGAAAGGGAGAAACAAACTAAACTAGGGTTTTCTCCATTCTGTGAAAGATGCTAATCTCTTTGTTAGTTGAGCTGCACCACTCAATCACCTATATAGTCATATATAGAGAAAGATCTTGGATAAAAAAAAAAAGAAATAAAACCTGTTGTCTTGTTTATTCCATGGAAAGGTCAGAAAAACAGAATGCTAAAGCAGTACTGCTGATGGAAAAGAGGAGTAGTTTTACACCTTCAACACATTCTCTCTATCACATTCTTACACACAGCAGGAGGATTCCTATACAGAGAAGGAACTAATGTTAAAGGAGAATGTCCTCAGGGTCTTCATGATGGAAAGAAAGGGAGCTTCTTCCCTTCTATTTCAAGAACTCTGCTCTAATGGCAGAAACTCCCACACTCTGCCATGAAATAATCAGTGAAACGTACTTCCCCAAGCCCCAAATTACAACAAGAAATTAGTATAAATAATAAACAATTTATTTTATAGCTACACCGTTTCACAAACCCCATCTGGAAGTCACAGGGGCTGCCTTGAGTATCAACCATATCACATATTTTCTTGATGGCATATATATACAGTAGGGTGGATTTAATGGCATAAACTTCTTGTATGGCAGTGAGACTCAGACCTCAGTGGTTCAGGAGCCAAATTAGCAATCAGCATTACCTGAAAAAAGCCACACTAGTGTGAATTAATTGTTTCCTTTGCTATAATACTAGTCATATTTAAACAGTGTGACAGGGAAAATATTTAGTTTATATAATTCTCACAGCAAATAAGTTTTCAACTTAGTGCAAGTTGATATCTTAATTGGTTAATAATAACATAATGAAAGGATCCTGACTGGTTAATAACTTAGTTCGATTAATAATTAAATCACACAGTGTTTTAATATTATGTGCTGAGAAGAGCTGCAGGAGGCACATTAAAGAGGCGCTTGCGACTCACGAGCCGCAGTCTG
Organism: Natator depressus; assembly: GCF_965152275.1. Taxonomy (NCBI): domain Eukaryota; kingdom Metazoa; phylum Chordata; order Testudines; family Cheloniidae; genus Natator; species Natator depressus. Next base: position 105,986,615 of record NC_134239.1, on the reverse strand, counting down.
AGTATCACTGTTGTACAGTGTACATAAAAGGCTACTGCAATTCAGGTTTATGAACTGGGCTCTCTAGTCAGGCAGAATCTATTATAATAATGCTTGCAAAATTCTGCCAAGTTTGAGTGTCCCAGAGTCAGAGTCTACAGCTGGAAGGGACCAAAAATAATCATCTAGTCTGACCTCATGTATATCACCGGCCACTAATCCCCATCCAGCTATATCTGCATTGAGCCCCATAACCTGGATTAAACTAAATGATTCCAGCCATCAAGATTGTAAACTGCCTCCTGTTCTTTGCCTGTGTCACACAACAGAGAGGTGCACCAATGCCTAAGGCCCCTGCAATGTCAGGGAACTTATTAAGTGACACAAATTCAGATGATTGTAGCAAGTGACCCAGGTCCCACATTACAGAGGAATGGGAAAACCCCCAAGGTCACCGCCAATCTAACCTGGGGAAAACCCTTCCCAACCACACAAGGTGATCAGTTAGACCCTGAGCATGTGAGCAAGAACCAGCCCATTAAGCTGAGAGAGAGAATACTTGGTGCCACCTCAGAGCATTGGCCCACCCTGTCCAGCTGTATCCATCTCTGATGCTTCAGGGGAAGGAGACAAAAGACACTGAACACACTGGAGGAAAAAAATCCCTTTAGGTGGCCAGCTGAAGCCCCAAAACATAAGATTTTAGGAACAAAAGACATCAACCAGAAGGGACCACCAGGACAGCAGAGCCCAGCCCTCAACACTGCAGGCAACCTTATCATACACTCCCACTCACAAATGTATCAGGCTCTATCTTCAAACCAATTAAGTTGTTTGCCCCCACAACTCCTACTGGGAGGCTGCTCCAGAACCTCATTCCCCTGATGGTTAGAAATCTTCTAGCAGTAGGTTTGCAGTAGCTGTTATTTAAATATTTTATTAGAATCAAGTGGGTCATTGTACATTGAATTTAGATTTTAAAACACCAAGGCTTCTACTAATATCTTTTTTCTTTCTTTTAGCTGACATTTTTTAGCATTAATTGCAACAATAACAGAACATCAGTAGAGTACTGGGCACTTTGTAGGCAAGTAAAAAGAAAAATGCCCTGCCCACCAAAACCATACAATCTATCAGCTGTTCATAAACAACAAACGGACGTGATTTTCAAAAACGATGAGTGATTTTGAGTACCCAATTAGAGACACCCTCGAGGTCCTGATATTCAGGGGGCAGGTGCTCAGCACTTTCTGAAAAACAGGCCCCTTTAAGGTGTCTCAAGTTGTGCCTCCAAAAACTAAGGCACCCAAAATCACTGGTCACTTTAAAAAAAAATCACTTTCATTCTGGTTAAACTCTGCTACAATGAGTTTGTCCACACAGAGCCATCCGGGAAAGTTAATCTAAATTAACTAAAGGTCTAAATTTGAAGGGGATGAGTTAAACCGCACTACACCCCTATATGGACACCCTCATTCAGAATTAAAGTGTCCTTAATTCAGTTTAGTATAATTCACTTCCAAAGTGAATTACACTAAACTGAATTAAGGACACTTCCATTCTTAGTAACATTGTCCACACAGGGATTTCATGGTTTTAACTAGTCTACATCAAATTCACACCTCTAGTTAATTCAAATTAATTTTCCTGGAAGGCCCTAAGTAGACAAGCCATTAATCTATCCAGTATTCAAAGACTAATGGGGTTCCATGTTTGCCCAATGATGGGGTCTTAGGCTCCAATCCTGGAAACATTTAGGTGAGTAACTTCACAGATGTGAGTGGTCCGACTCTGTTCAGGGTTAAAGATAAAAGCTCACTGAAATGACTTATGTGTGTAAACTCATTCATATGCATAACTGGACCTGAGCCTTAGAGAGCTCCACACAGCTTAGTTTCCTGGCCAGCGAGAACTGACTCAAAATGAAAATAAGTAAATGCAAATGATGGGAGATATCCTATTGCCTGTGATCAACGTTTTTTCTTCTCACTGAATAATTTCCATAAAGAGCATTGCAATTTTCACTAATTAGTTAAATTGTCTTCCTTCCCCCTACCCTTCTTTGTGTTGAAGTAGTTGCTATATTGTAATGAAATTGGTTCAGGGGTTAATCCTTGGCTTCCTTTCTGTCTCAGAGGCAAGTGTATACAAATATGTCCACTCTTTAGAATGTTATCACAGTGCCCTCTCTTGTCAAAAGTAAACCAAGAGGGACTAACAACAGATAAAAGGGTTTTGGTTAGAGGTGTTTTTTTGCACAACAGATTGAAACATAACTTTGTCTCTGAAGAATCACTAAACAAAAACACCTTAATGAATTGCTCAGATTTGTTACTAAGCTGTATACCAGGAACAAACATTCAGGAATCAGATACCGGTATTACATATGTTTCATAGCATCTTGTTTTATCTTTAACCCCAAAATTCAATTATTTTCCATAAAAGGGAATGATAATTACATGTTTAATCCATTCCTATGGCACAAAATCACTTAATTTGTCAGCAGTTCCTAATGAAATTATTGGCTTTTAATTGTACAAACATCTGTAAGTATTTGCAATAATTCTTAGACTTGAAATGGGAAAGTTCCACCTTGGAAGGTGAGGTCAGGTAGATTTAATAGGAAATTATGGTAACTACTAATGTTAATTTTCCTACATCAAATGAAACCTGTGGGGCTTCTCAAGAAAATCAGATGTTTAAAAGTGAAATGTACATGTTAAACCTGCTACAGTGATAGTATGTAATTGAAATGCAAAATAGATATACATACAATGACACACCTGAAGGAAATTACGGCAAAATTAGGATTTAAGGTAGAGTATTTTCCCTGTGTTTCTGTTGGAATATAGAGAGGTGGACAGTTTTGAAATTTGCATTTAAATGGAAATGGTTAAAGGTAAAGGACCAATGTTTAGAAAAATGAGAGTATCCATTTTTCTAAGAGGGAGGCATACTGTTATTGTATACCATTAAGGTGTCACAGAGCCTAAAATGTTGAGAAATATTAGACACTGCTACAGAACAAAGAACGCCATTTTAAAATGACTACACACTGTGAATGAATCTGACTGAACGTTGCATCATATACAATTGTCTTTAATGTTTTCTGCTGCCATTACCTAATGTGAGTCCTGTTCACTAAACAGTAGAAGATCTATTAGAGAGCTTTCTGCTACATTCCAACTGCAGAATTCATTCATCATTGTATCTTGGTAATTTTTGCAGATCTTTTCCATCGGACACCACCAGACCCTAAAATATTTGTCTGGTACAGTCCTTGAAAATGTACTTTGAATTTTAACTGTGTCACACAGAAACCCTGATGTGTTACCATGATACCAACAAGGAAATACACATTCTGCTGTAGATAATGAAATATAGGATGCAACGATTCATGGAACTGTTCAACTCTCATGTCGATTGGAAAATATTTTGGCAAACATTTGTTTGTGAATCCGAGACAGACTCAAGAAAATATTACTTAAAGAGACAGTTGGAGCTACAGAATCCTTCCCCAACGTCATTCCCCAAGCAAATAAGTGATAAAAATATAATCTTCCAGTTACATATATATCTTAATGGCATTAATAACTAACTAGGCCTGTTTCTCTAGTATAAAAACTGTTCAGACCTGTACCTAAACCTCCAACTGAAGAGAATCATTATGAGGCTTGAAAAAAGGATTGGTTAACCTTTTTGACAAGGATTTTTTTTTCTTTTTCTTCCCTCCTTTCCCTATCCCCATTTTTCATTGTTGTCTGCATTTCATGGGCCTGATTCTGATCTCACACTAATTTTAAATTGGTTTAACTTCAGTGATTTCAATTTATGCTGGTACAGCTGAGATCACAATCAGATCCCCTCTGGGGAGATAAAGAGTACTAAAGATGGGAGATAAAGTACTAAAATAATATGAGCAAGGCAGTTTTCAGGGCATTCCTGGTCTGGCGAGAAGTAGACATTACCAGAAAACTCACAAGAAATCCTGCTCTTGCTGGATTCCAAGCCCACTCTGCGTGGACTGTTTGTCTTGAAGCAAACCTCAGAAATAGGCATAGGCCTTAGCCACCACATTTAAATTTGGATCCGCACTTATCCAGTCTTTAGGGTTTGTTCAGATCTGGGGTTTTGATTCAAACTCATTTCCACTTGGAACCATGAAAATTAGTTCCTATCCTTCCATGCATCTGTCACAGGCTGTCTGGCCCTTTCAGGGAAGTCATGCTCACCCTACCCTGTGACAATTAGCTACCCTCCCAGCTAATCATGAGTGGCTAGGGATCAGGTGGCCCTATTTAATTATTAGCCCTACCTAGGAAAGGGTCATGGGATGCCTAGAAAGGTCTGTGAAGGCTCAGTTGGGAGAGGAAAAGCTGGAGAAGGATGGTTGGTTCCTCTGATAGGCCCTGGAGAAGCATAACTCCCAGGCAGATGGCCTGCAGAAGGACTGAAGAGGGTTGCAGGAGGGAGGCTGTCTCCTGTGACTGGCCCTGGAAGAAGGGAGACACCCAGGAGGAAAAATCCTGAGTCAGCACTCTGTAGGGGAGTGGGAAAGAACTGAGGCCCAGATCCACAAAGGGCCATAGGTGACTAAAGCCCAGATTTTAGAGCCTAAGTTCCAGTTTTTTGGCATCACTGCCATCCATAAAGGTCCCACTTTGCTGCTGCCTAAACTCACTTGGCACTTAAACTTTTGCTGTGACAGTTCCCAAGTCACCAAATTTCTGCCTTTGAGCGTGCACGCTGCTGCCTCAGGCAGGCGCCTGGACCCCTGTGTCATGTTCCTTTGGGTTAGGGTTAGCATAAATTCCTTTGTTGACCAAAGTCTGAGATCTGAGCTCTTGGGACTATTGTCTAAGTGTGTTACCAGTGTCTCGTGGGGTGATGCTGAGAGACTGCTGCCTGGGAGAGTTTCTCAGGCGGGAGGGCAGGGAAATGAGGCAGTATGACTAGGGCCAAGGCTGGCACGAAGGAGGCACTGGGACTCTGCCACAGCATCTGAATTTCCTCTTCTCTGCAAAGGGTCTAAAGAGGTTACAGCAGCCTGTGAGGTTTGAGTTCCTTAAGTTAAATAAACAAAAACCCAATGACTGGGTGGGCTCCCTGGGGCCTCACATTCCACCACGTCCCAGTTACCTGCAAAGAACGGGGTGGTTGGTATTTCCCGCCAATAGCTCCTTCCTTTCCTTGGATGACAGCTCTCTCTTTGGGCTGCACAGCTCATTCAGTCAGGAAGAATCTTCTCTCCCCTCTGCAATATCAGAGATACTGCCTCTCCATTTGCCATCCACCCACGCCCTGACTATGCCAATGGCAGCTGAGGCCAACAGAGTCGTGAACTCCACTGCTATCAAATACTGTAAAACTTTGAATTCTGAACACTGTAGGGCCAGCAGGAACAGTATTCCCAAAGGGCCAGAGGCACAGGCATGCATCAACCTGATAAGGTGGAATCACTGCATCAGTGCAGCAACACAAAGCATCCAGAATATATTGGGGACTCTTGTCCGAAATACTCCACTCAGTTTCCATTTTAAAGGGAATTAAGTGGTTGATAGCCCTGAAGACTGGCATCATCTGTTCACAGAACAAGTGCTGCACAAGGAGTGGTGTTGTCAGCTTCCCTCTGGTCCTGTTAATGTCTGGAAGGACCATTGTTAGGTGAGAAGGTAAGTCCCCAGCTGTTTCATGTTCTCTGTGTATATAAAATCTCCCCACTATATTTTCCACTGTATGCATCCGATGAAGTGAGCTGTAGCTCATGAAAGCTTATACTCTAATAAATTTGTTCGTCTCTAAGGTGCCACAAGTACTCCTTCTCTTTTTAACTCCAATCTTTGTGTCTCTGATGAGATTACAAACGTGTGCCTCAGTCGTACCAACTGGGAGAGGTGTTTAATGTAATGCAGACATCTGTCCACTAGTGCCTAGACTGAGACCATCAAGTCGTTTCACAAAGATCACCCAGTGGCTAGGAGATGGTAATGATTTTCGACCACAAATGACCTGGGCTTGTGACCTAGACCTGCAAGGCTATCCTGACACTCTGTCATCCAGTTCCCAAGTAAACAAGAACATTGTAAACCAATATGCACCACTGACTTCAATGGAAGCTAGATCAGGTCCTTTATAATTAACTACCTCACTGTATTTTACACAGCTGGTTTCCTTTGGATATGACCCATAGAATGAGCCAGGCAGGCCTGCAGAGTTCTAAAGGGGGTCGTTGCATATGGGAAAAAAAATCGAGCAAGTGAACTCACACTGATGGACCCCCCCATAAGATTCCACATTTTTATTTAAATGTCATGTATACCCCACATGAAAAGCAGCATAGATCAAATGTATACATCTCCCCCATTAAAGATTCCTTTTTCATACACCTATGAGTGTTTCCACTTCCCAAGACTTCAACTGTCTGCACTGCCAGGGACCAAAATAAAATTTTAATTGAAATACAGATAAGATAGAAACCTTTAATTTACCTTCTCCCTGAGCAACAGGACTTTTCCAGCTGCATCTGATATACTTTTTTTCCTTCATGCCTGGGCTGGTGCAAAATTATCTTATCTTTAGATAAAATATTTTAGGGATTTGGGGATTTTGTGTGCCTCAGGACAAAGGACAGTGTTTGTGAAAAGATCACTGTCCTCCTTTTGAGGCAAAATTCCACCCTTATTGAAATGCCGATGTAACAGAAGAGTATGCCATTTCATTACCATACTAGCTTGTCAGACATTCTAGTCACTTTTACTACAGGAGTGCATGAAAATCAGCAGCTTTGTGTTAAGAAAAACAGGCAGTAGGAAATAGCACAGGTAGTTCCCATATAATACATTGGACAGAACTATTTTTGCATTGCTGTTTTTGTAAATATTAATATAAAAGAGATCTTTTTTATTTATTTTTAACATATTGTTGATTCTATGCAAAATTATTTCAGGGGAATATGTGGTTGTGCTATAACTTGCAGACCAGATAACAGGGTTTTTTTTTTTAAATGTACATCACTGAAGCAGTAAAGGATAAAGACATCAGGTGTTCGAGAGAGAGGACAACAGCATGACCCCAACTCAGGACTGGAAGTTCAAAACCTTTTCTACTGCATCAGTGAACAGGTTGGAAACTTAGAAGTAAAATGCTGGGAGCAAGTTTTTGGTGAAAATAAATTTCTGTAAATATTTTCAGCAAGAGGGATACAGACAACAGCATTAATATCGGACCATATAAACATACCGGTGCATACTTCAGTAGAGATATGCCAATTACACCAACTGTGGATCCGGCACTAATAATTTTGTTGTACCTAGTCCTAATATCTTTGGTGGGTAAGGTTTTCTGAAATGATTAATATAGAATATGTACTACTCTCTCTCTCCTTCTGTGTGTAGCTAGAGATACATGTACTATGGGTATGTTACATCAGTTTATATGCTGCCATGTACAGTATTATGTAGTACCATGTGACTCAAGTAGCCATCACCTCAGGTGTCATGGCGTATAACAATTACAGACTGAAATGACAGAAATATATTCTTGATTCAGTGTGAAGTTCAAGTAAAATAACAACCTGAAGAATTAGGAGGGAATGGTTTGGCTCTGAGAGCAGAGATATTGGCAAGGGCAACATTTTGGAGCACCTTGAAAGTGCCCAAGAATCTCGGATTTGATATGGAAGGCACGAGAACGTCAGTGGAAGGATTCAAAGAGGGGAAGTGACATAGTTAAAGCAGCTGGATAGGAAAATGCTTTGTATGTGATTCAGCCCTAACCTACAGGGACAACTTGCGGGCACGAGAAGATCATTCAATTTAGATCTTAGTCTAATTTAGTTTCATCCTTAGCTTGTCTGTGAAACTATCAACAAACGTGCCAATAATGCCAGGTCTTATGCTGATATGGAGCAGGACTGAGGATAGGAATGGGAGATCACCAACATTTTTCACATAGGACACAAGCTAACATTTTGAAAGGAGATGCAACCCAGCTCTGCAAGTTTTGGGATCTAAGTTTTGCAAGTATATTGACTCAGGTATTTTTTGTTTATCTAACCCTTCTGCCAGTTGGAGTCGGCAGCAACAAGGGCCAGGTTCAATATCTAGGGGTTCCTTTTCAACAATACAACACAGAACCGGCTGAAGCCCCAACCTGGGACAATTACACACCATCCCTTGGCGCCTCTAAGAGGCAATACTTCCCCTCTCACAAGCACAGAGTCTGAAAAGAAACGTTTAATAAAAAGGGGGAAAGTAACCTAGTATTAACTTGGGGAAATGCCAAAAGCGGGATTTATAAGCATAAAACCATGAGCAAAACCAAGGACATGTTGGGCTATGTCCTTTTGTCTCAGGTTGTTAAGTCTAACAACCGGAAGTTCCTTTAACATGCCCTCCCATCTCCCTCCATTGCACCCACTCACAGTTGCTATCCTTGGTCAGTGAAGACCCAGAATTCAGAGGTGCATCTGTGTGAGTTCACCTCCCACCCAGGTGGGGGATGAGAGGAGGGAAGGCATCTTGCTTACTTCACTCTCTGTGCACTTGTTCTGGCATCAGGCATTTGCCACTCTGCTAGCTACTCACTGCTTTGCTCCATTATTACACAATACAGAGAAGACAGGTCAAATGGCATCTGGGACCCATAGGCAGCACCCACACCACCATGTACAAATACCTGTCCCCATCTTCTCTCAACTCTACTGGGCTTTGGCACCCCTGTTCCCTACCTAGTGAGTGAAGTTTAGTTGACGGTGAGTCCTGTTAGAGGGCTTTCCCTTCACCCTCTACCCTGGTTCTTGTCACGTAGACAACAAGCAGAAGACCAGAAGTCTGAAGTACAAACAATGCAATGTTTATTAGGGTTGGTTTCCAAGCAAACATATTCCGAAGCCCTTCACACCAGTTGGGCTTATCTCTATATGCCAATAGAGTTTGTTCCCCAGTGTTCCCTTCCCAGCTTTGATGCCACAGAGCATTTACCCCATGTTCCCGTTCCCAGCTCTGATGCCGCAGAGCCTTGCCTGTGTCCCTGATCCCTATTCCCTGTTCCCATTCCCCCCTGTAGCAAGCATGATTCCAATTTCCCTTCCCCCATTTCCAGTTTGACCCCAGTTTATATAGTAATATTCTCAGCTATACCTTAACCAATCATTTTACTGAAATTTAACTAACCAATCTTAACATATTGTAACATAATTCTCTAACCAATTATATCCCACTACTCTAATTAACTTACACCTAACAAAGTTAATTATACAGCAGACTGAAACAATTAGAGAACCAGACAGATTAACAATAGAAAAGTGGGGACCATAAAGATAAAGCAATACAGAAATGAGGGTTTCACAACCATGGATAAGTGATTTCTTGCCAGACAGAAGGCTATCAAATTAAGTTTTCTTTAACCATCTTAAGATCTGTTTCTTTATCTGGTGGTGATGGGTACTATCAGGGCAGGACCGTCTTCCTAACAGCCCAATACCACCTTATTTCAATGTGACCGGTTTGGAAGGTGAGGATGTGACTGTAGGCTTCCCAGCTTATGGCTGCCCCTGCTACTTAGCCAAAGGCCTTAGCCTAAGAACAAGGCCTCAGACTATCCTAGGAGAGAAGGCCCATACACAGGCAGACTGTGGTTTTGATTTTTAGCTAGTTACAGGGATATAAAAACAAAATGATAAAAATACACCTAAGTTCTTAAAGTATAGGCCTTTACAGGCAGGCCTGAGTATCTACATTCTTACAAGTCCCTCAATCAGGGTATGCCAACTACAGTTCTGCTACCCTTGATTCACACAAGTATAACAACCCTTTATTACCTCTGCCCCCCATAACAAAGTGTCTTGTAATCCAACACCAGCCAAAAGAGATCATTTGGGCAAAGCATTCCCATCATGCTGTGCGCCTGGGCAGAGTGAGCGTGTCTATGCAAACAAGGTTGGTTCATGAAGTCTTCTTCCCTGGCTTATCACTAGGTGTCAGGCTAGAGCTCATGCAGCCTGGCTTACATTTAATTAAATATTAAATGTGTAAAATCACATAAAATATACATAAAAGGTGTGTTTATCTGTGACTAAAGGGAAGAATGCAATACTGTTTTGTGACCAAAGATAATTCAATAAAGTGCATATCTTACGGTACATGTTCTGTCTTCAAAAGTACTGTGCATTCTGTTTCTGAGCAGTAGGAGTAAAAACATCCTACAAGTGATATTAAACATGCACATACTAACTCATGTATGTCTTTCCATACTGACCACTTAGCAGTAACACACAATGGACAATACACTACTTAGAATGACAGCAATAGAGAAGATATACAATTAGGGGAAGAAAGTGTTAAAGAAAACTACAAGGAGGATAATGACATCAGCAACCAAAACCTGTTTAATGTGCATGAAGTTGCATAGGTAGATATACTGCAAGAGTCCCTAATTCACTAATCCAATGTCCTCTGAGGCTCTACATCATCTGGGACGAAAAAAAGAAACCAAAGGCCCTAGCAGCCAATCAAAAATACAAGAAAATATACATGTTCTTTGTGGGTGAAATTCACACCGCCCACAGAGAGCCAGGGTACTTGGACTCTGTGCAGATGAAGTGCAGGGGAGGTGTGGAGATGAAATTCAGCCTCCAATCTTAGGCCAGGGCACAGGTTTACAACTGAAACCGTTTTGCTCCCTGAAGCCTCTACTTCTTCCTATAGGCAGTATAAGATATGATGATGTAACATACCTATGCTACATATATCTATATCTACACATTCAGTGCTGTTCCTGTTGGACAGGTAATCATTACAACTTCACCATGAGACTTGTAGGCTAGATCAATACAAGCAGTCCCTGGCTAATGTGCAGCCTATGGGGTATGGAGGACTTGCTATGCACAGGCCCTCTACAGCTGGATGAATTTCATTCACTGTGCATATTGGTCACCAACGGGTCGACAAATTGTTCCCTCATCACACAGGGCTGGATTGTGTTGAACTGTGGTCTATGCACCCGTAACAAGGGAGTAAAAAGAAGGAGCCCCTTTGTGTATGCCTCTAGGAAAGCTATCCAGGCATGGGTTCAGGCACAAAGGAGTAAGCAGGGCTAATTGCCCACTTGTTCCTCCTGGACAAAGTGGGTGGGGAATGGGTAAGAAATGGATGGAGACTAGGCTCCCCTACTCACTCCCCACCCCACCCCCTAATTCTCTAGCCAGCGTACCTAAACCAATGCAGGGAATGGAGGAAGTAATTTTTTGAAAAAATGGCCTTTTGGATAAGGACCCCAAGCTCTAAAGCCTTGTCATACTTTATCCCTGGAAACCCTTCACTAGTTTCACACATGCACTAGCGTGTTTCCTAATACTTGAAAAATGCTAAGTACCCTGGCTGATTATTTGCAAATGAATAAAAATAATCTGGTCAATAGATTCCAAAAAAATGTAAACAAGATAATAGAAAAATAAAGTTGGCCATGTAGTCTTGGAAAAAGTTTATATGGAGATAAGGAAGAAAAAAGAAACAAAACAAAAAACAATGACAGACTATTCTTCCTCCTGCTGTTTCAGTGATAGCTATAACTGTGTTTTAAAGTCTTCCAGATTGGTTTTAAGAAATCAGTTATCCTAGTTCTTGTTTCAGCAGAAAGACCCGTGGGAGCTATTAGCAGTAATCTAAGTTAATAAACTGTAAACTAACTTTTTCTAAAGGAGTTTAAAAAAAAACCCGTGCAACCTTTGACAAAACAATTGCACCAGTTATAAAACAGCCAAATGCTGGTTAACAGTCACATCAAGCCATTGTTGTGGAAAGAAGATATCCATAGCCAGGCCCTTCCAACATAACTGTTTGTTTTCCCTTATTTAAAATGTTCTTTGAAAAAAATAAAAGTATACTTCCTCTGCAAGCCATAAAACATTTGAATAATGTCTGATGATGCTTAACCACAAGCAAAAGTCTCCAGTTAAAATAAAGAGAGGATTTGGGGTTTGATTCACAGAACACTTATTTGCAACTTACACAGACCTCTATGTTAGAGAAACAGGGCATTTGCATGCAGAAAGTAACTAGCACTCTGAATCCCAATATTTCCTATTCACAAAATAAAACCTATCATGTGCAACTTCACTGATATCAGCTATGCTCCCCTGCCTATGCATGTGAGGAAAAGGACAGAATCTATACCCAAATGAAGTTGTTTATGGCTCTAGAGAGCAACAAGATGACTGTGTTCCCCATTCACAAAAGATAAAATTCACCCCCCACCCCACACACACACCCAGGCAGCAGCAAAACTGATAAGAAACTGAGGCAAGTCTAATGATATTGAGCCTGATGTCCAACGAGAACAAGTCTCTCACAGGTAGCATTTAAGGTGATCTAAACCCAAAGAACGGGACCATACCAGTTGTTTATATTCTCTTGAGCTCTAGATTTGGGAAATAAAATTGATGAGCGATTTTTAGGTCCTACACCGATTTTTCTAAAAATAGGAATACATCTACAGTTTATGCTATGAAAGCATGCAGCTGGGAAGCAGATACACAATGAGAAGATAGCCTTGCTGCCCTCAGCCCTATTCAAAGCTGATTATTCCTGAGAATGCGATGTGGCAACCAGGCCAGTGAGCACACAAGCTCAAATGCACTACCTGTGCCCCATCACACAATTCAAATCCTAGCCCCATTCAAATCAATGGCAAAACTCCCATTGCTGTCACTGGGGCCAAAATTTCACACCAGGTGCTTCAGTTGTGGAGGACAGTGTTTTGAGGGAAGCTGGATGCAGGCTGCTAAAACTGGCCTTTCTAGTTCCCCACAGCTATCTTTTATCCTGTTCACACATATAAGGCTTGATCCAAACTCGTTTGAACTCAATGGGAGGCTTTAGATCAGGCCCCCCACAGAGAAGGCAGCCAGACTTCCCCTGTCCCCCATTAACTTTTTTAAAAATTGTTCCTTTAATAATACTAATTACACTGAATACTGACAAAATGCTTATATGTACATTGGAGCTGGCTCATTTGAAACAATCCATCTTGCTGATCCACTGTGATAACTTGTACAGTCTTCCAAGGTAAGAATGTTTGCCCTTATCATTGACTCAGGACATTGCAGATGATTTATCATTAATGGCCAGTTTACTTTTAAACCGCCCCAGTTTGCAAGTGAATAAGCAGATTCTAAACTCCAACTCCAGAAGTCCAAACTTTTCTATTGGGATTGTTACATTTATATGTCGCAACCATCCTGAGGGATTCCAACACTTTCAAAGAAACGATGACATACGTTTGGCATACAATGGAATCTACAGAATTTTATCAACACCAGCAAAAATGTTTCATGAAACACCATGACCTACAAACACACAACATGGATATCAGGTAACACGTACACTCACCGACAAATTCATCAATAGGGATGCATACAAAGGGATTTCAAAATTGCTAATAAAACATATTTCAGTGAGGAAATGTGCAGTGCCACGATGTAATCTGCAATATAATAAATAATCCTCCTAAATTCACTTAACTTGCAGTGTGTCTAACAAGAGGCTCCACAGATTGCACAGAATATGCTTTGTGTGACAAAACATACAGAAAACAGCACATGAGGGGGAAAAGGGGTTTTTTTCAGGTCAGTAGAAAATGTTCCCAGAATCCTGACAAAATCTGGAGCAGGATTTGTATTTTATTTATTTGCCTCATGTCTACAAAATTTTAGCAAACATTCATTTCAGACATTTTCTGTTCTCTCGAGCATTGTTTGGAACACAAAGTGAGGGCTCTCTCTTTAGCTGGGACCTTGGCTTCATAAAATAATACCAGAGGACAGTAAACTACCAGCATTATGTATTCACTTATTATCATACAATCTGGTCCAACTCACAAGGAGAGACACTTCAGTAATAGATTTAAAACAGTGAGATGTAAATTGAAATTGTAATGGATAAACAATAACTAACAATGAATACTATTTTTCATTTCAATATCATCTTACATCCAAAGTTGTAGCCGTGCATTAGAGGAATGGATGATGAACCCTGAACTACATCGATGCTTCCAGGCTGAATTGGTATCTCTTTGGGTATATCTACACGGCAGTGGGGAGCTCACTTCCCACCACAGGTAGATATACACTAGCTTTGCTTGAGCTAGTGTGCTAAAAATAGCAGCTTATCTGGGGGTAGCATGGGCCACCTGCCCAGACCCCCTGGTTCTCATACACACTTATCACATTTTCACATACTTCTCACGCACACACACAGATTGTCAATTCCTGAGCTGACTTGCTTATCCCTCTTTTTTTTGTTAGCTCAACAATGCTGATGAGTCTGAATGAAGTCTTTCCTGTTCTTCATTCAGTTGCTATGTCTAATATTTGCCAGGTGTTTGACTATGACTCTTTGGCATGCACTGGGAGGGCCAGAAGTGCCTTTCCGTAGCAGTTGCCACTACTAGCTACCGTCACTATGTTTAGCATGCCAGCTGAGGCAAGGTCCTGGGGTGTGCTGATGCAGTACACATGCAGCTACTTGGAGAGTTGAGTGAGTCACCAGTCACCATTGCAAGCAAATGACCCATTACAGGTGCCCCTGTCTCTCACAGTTATCTTATATGAAGGACAATAGTTAAACCTCTATTCCATGTTTACTTATTGTTGCTGCATTCAGTTAGGGATAAAATAAGCATTGATCTGAACCATCATCCCCTAAAGTAAACTAAACTTAGGGCTTGGCTACACTTGCGAGTTACAGCGCAATAAAGGAGCCCCGGGCGCCCTAACTCACTACCCGTCCACACTGGCAAGGCACGTAGAGCGCTCTGACTCCGCGGCTACAGCGCTGCTGGTACTCCACCTCGGTGAGTAGAATAACATCTGCTGCGCCTTGGCTACAATGTCCAGGCATCAGTGTGAATGACGTGTTGCATTACTGCGCTCTGATCGGCCTCTGGAAACGTCCCATAATCCCCTTAAGTCAAGTGACCACTCTTCTCATTGTTTTTGAATCGCTGTAGGAATGCGGATGTGCCCTTTCAAAGCTCCGTTTCTGACAGCCGGCTGCTTATCTGCTCCAAGACAAAGCAACCGTTACTGTGGAATGCTGTATGAGAGAGAGAGGCAGGGGGGCGGGGAGAAGGGGGGTCTGCTGCTGTCTGAACTTACAAGACAGCATGCTGACATGCTCTCAGCCCCCCCAAAACCCACAACACACTCCCTGTCACACTCCACCCCACCCTACCTATTTGAAAAGCACGTTGCAGTCACTTGCATGCTGGGATAGCTGCCCATAACGCACCGCTCCCAATGCCGCTGGAAGTGCTGCAAATGTGGCCACGCCAGTGCACTTAAAGCTGTCAGTGTGGACAGACTGCAGCACTTTCCCTACTGCGCTCTACGAAGGCTGGTTTAACTCAAAGCGCTCTACATCTGCAAGCGTAGCCATGCCCTTAAGCAAAAGGGTATTCATTTTTTCTTGCTGCTACATAGTCTTCCAGGGCCCCAATTCTGCAAAGCATTTAAGCACATGCTTAAGTTCCATTGAAGTCAAAGTTGATCACGTGCTTAAGAGCTTAGCTGAATGTGAAGCACATATTGAAATTTAAGCGCATGCTTAAGTGCTTTGCTGAATCAAGGGCCCAAAGTAGAAGTGCTTGTTGTATACCAGAAGAAAAGCTATTCTCTTGTGATCATGGTCTTCCCAGAGGCACAGTATACCAGAAATGCCACAACAATGTCTGTTTCCCCCCAAGATTTTCAGCCCAAACTGTTTGGGATAGTCAGAATAATTAACCGGACTTTTGGGTGCTTATCCAAACTGAACCACCAATCCTTTTAACATCATTCCCTGCAGATTTCAACAGTCTGCTCTTCCTTATTACCTGTTGGCCCCTTCCTCTTAAGGCTAAATGTATTTTTCATTGTTAGGTGGAATTTTTATTGTTTCTAGCTGCTGTTTGTGGACCCATTACAAATGAGCCCTGAGAATGGGAACCTGTATGTTGGATGGAAAATGTTAATACAGAAGCAGCACAGCTTATCCTGTTTAGTCATTCTTGTATTTTATAAGTAAGAAATCATTTGGGTTTGCATTCAGCAATAACATTCCTTTTTCAGACCTTTCGACAATGTCAATGGGGCAAGGCAGATAAATAATTCTGGAACTTACTTGACAACAAAGGGCTAGTTTTTGGCAGCAGAGAAGCAAACAAACACTCAGGTATGAAGAGACTTGTTTCCTTGAACTCTCTACCCTGTTCAGTTCTCAACGGCCTTGGCATGCAGGTCCTGGAATTAAAGGTTTCCTGATTACTAAATTGGCAGATACAAAAGAGATTTGAAATCTTCCATTGCTTTATGCAGCAGGGAAGCCTGGAGTTCCTGTGTTTTTCAGAGGAATAAAGGCCTATGGGCTGGGTTTTTTTGTTTGTTTGGGGTTTTTTTGGTACAAGTTTGTTCATCTTGTACTTCCCATCAGTCTTTAGTGGTTGTTTGACACTCTTCCTACAGATCATCCTCCATACGTTTGATGGTGCGGGAGCTTTGGCTGACATTGCAATTTAGTGAAAATGTCTCGTGTGAATTATCTTTAAAACATGGCTGAGTTTTGTGTACAAGAAACGGAAAGAACTTGTGATACTGGGGAGACCCAGCAAAGCACTGGTAGGCACTGAGCAAGATTTTACATACAACTTTTTCCGTGCACCCGCACGTCAAATCTGACCTACTTCATGCTAGCTATCCCAGCAGCGGATTTCTTCTGAACAGGGAATGCCTGCTGATGCAGCTATTTTTTACACTAATAAATGTTCCCTCCTCTCAAGGATGAGATTGCTTTGTGTCCTGAATCACTTTTGGACCCTTTTAGGGTGACCAGATAGCAAGTGTGAAAAATCAGGACTGGGGTGGGGGGGAAATAGGATCCTGTACAAGACAAAGCCCTTAATATCAGCATAGTCCCAACAATATTGGGACATCTGGTCACCCTAGACCCTTGCCTTCTGAGGCAAAAGGCTAGTGTGATTACGCATAGCGCCAACTCTCAGGCAAGCTCAAGCCTGCTCTCATTGAAATGTTGCCATTGGATTCAGTCAGAGAAGGTTGAGGCTATTCATAGGCTGGTGGATCTGATCACCAGCCTGGGAAAAACAATTGGCTACACCCAGCTCAGTTTGTAGCCCTTACCTGGTTATTCTCCAACACAAAAATGGAATATGGAACAACAGCATAAATAGTCCGGTTCCTGACCTAGATTACGGGACTCTCTGGCCTCTGGCAATTTACTGGTGAGACTCTTCGCCAATCTAGGGGAATCCACAAAACTGGCTTGCTCTCTTGCAGTTTTCTGCTGCAGCTACAGTAGAGTGTACTTACAGCCTTTCTGGGCCCAGGTTTTCTAATTGAGCTGAGGCCCTCATTTATATTCTCTAGCTGGGAGTCATCCAAGCCAATCATTTGATGCTGTCCCGCTGAGTCAGATGAGTCCTAGCATCTGTCTCCCAGACTTGGCTCCAGGACAGGGCTGGCTGCTCCTGGCCCCGACTAGCCCTTAAAGGGGCAGACTGCTGTTTCATTTCCACAAAGTGTCACCTTTCATGAGTGTTGTTCAGTGCACGGGAGCCACTTGTATGGCTTCATAAGGAGCAAGTGAGAGTCTTGTTCCACCTCGCCATGACAGTTCTCCTAAACTTGCAGTGGAAGTTTCCTTGCAGTGACCCCGATGAACATGTCTGCTGAGCCAAACGGAGGCAGAGAGCAAAGACCTGCCTTCCTGATGCCAAAGAAAAACCTGTTTGTGACTAATACTTTGGAAGCATTGTTTAAGAACAGTTCAGTTACCCAAAAATATGACCTTCGTAATGTTGCCAACGCTGTTTTTGGAGTCAACATTGAAATCTGAATTACAGAAAAATTTTAGTGTTAGAAATGCTAGAGATTTTATACCTTGCTTTTTATACTTAACCCACACTATCTGAGGAACAATGTTTAAAAGGTAGAATGCCCCCATGCACATGTAGTTGTAATTGCAATTACTTTTAGTATTTATCTTTTGTATTACCCTAGAGACCTTTTCCAGGTACTGCTCCTTGACATGGTGGGAAGGCTTGTGTTTTCCAATGATGCTGAGTGCTATGCCAGCATGAGCTTTAACTCTTGATAGCGCTATTCAAGCTGCACAGGTTAAGGGCAGGGATCCATCAAGAAATAGTCCATTGATCCTCCACATTGGGGGTTGAGCGATAGGCCAACAACCTATCCTCATAAAAAAGTTGAAGTATAGAAACCCAAAGTAGCCATTCTGGAAAACAGCATGATAGACCGGAATGGCAGAGTCTTAGTCATGCCCTAAACAATGTCTGATGGCACAGAAAGGATTCAGATTACCCTAGAGTGCAGTGGCCCCAGATGAGATTGGGGCCTCATTGTTTTAGGAGCTGGACAGACACACAATAAAGGACAGTCCCTGTCCTGAGGACCTTGCACGTACAAATCAGGTCCTGGTGTACATGTGCAACTGTTTAATTTGTGCATACAACTCTGAAAACTGTGCATGCAAATGTGGGTGCACATATTTTGCACTTGCACCCGGGCCCTTCACCCAATTCTTTAAAAAATTGGCCTCCATTTTCATATAATC